>NW_006924156.1:13403-15399 GCF_000298275.1 Orycteropus afer afer
TATCACTACAAAAGTAGATTGCCCAACCTTCCTTGTGAGGAATGGCTGGTGGGTTTGAACCACCAGCCTTCTAGTTAGCAGTCAAATGCCTTAGGCACTACACTACCAGAAATTTGCCCCTAGTTTTTTCTTGAGGAACTTTATAGTTTTAGGTTTCATATTTAAGTCTTAAGGATCCATCTGGAGCTAGTCTTTGTGTATAGTGTGCGGTACAGACCTTGTTTCATTTTTCTGCAAATGGATATCCAGTTTTGCCAGCACCATTTATTAAACAGACATTCTCTTCTCCATTTAAGGGATTTTGGCCCTATGACAAAGATCAGTTGACCATAGGTTGATGGATCGATTTCTGGGTTCTCAATTCTATTCCATTGGTCTATGTGTCTGTCATTATACCAATACCAGGCAACTTTGACTACTGTGGCTGAATAGTAGGTTTTGAGATCCGGGAGTGTGAGACCTCCTACTTTGTTGTTCTTCTTCAATAAAAAAACAAAAGCAAACTCACTGCAACTGAGGCAGATCCCACTCATAGTGACCCCTCCTTGAGTTTTGAAGGAGGTATCACTACAGAAGTAGATCATCCAATCTTCCTTTCGAGGAGTGGCTGGTGTGTTTGAACTGCCAGCGTCTGGTTAGCAGTCAAATGCCTTAGGCACTGTACCACCAGAGCTCCCTCTTCAATAGTGCTTTGCTTATCCGAGGTCTCTTTCTTTTCCATATAAATTTAGTGATTGGTTTTTCCATAAACTTAAAGAATGTGGATGGGATCTGGATTGGGATTACACTGAATGTATAGATTGCTTTGGGTAGAATTGACATTTTCACAATGTTCAATCTTCCTATCCACAAGCATGGGATGTTCTTCCATTTATGCAGATCTCCTTGGTTTCTTGAAGTAGTTTTTTAAGTTTTCTTTCTTCAGGTTTTTGTGTCCCCGGTAAGATTTATTCCCAAGTATTTTATTTTTTATTTTTTTGGTAGCTATTGTAAATGGTATTGATTTCCTTATTTCTTTTTCGGCAATCTCTTTGCTGATGTAGAGGAATCCAACTGACTTTTGGATGTTGATCTTGTATCATGCTATGATGCTAAATCTCTCAATTATTTCCAGTAGATTTTTGGCGAGTGTCTTGGGTTTTCTAGGTATAGGACTATATCATCAGCAAATAGGGATAGTTTGACTTCTTCTTTACCAATGTGGATGCCTTTGTTTTCCCTTTCTTGCCTTATTGCCCAGGCTAGGGCTTCCAATATAATGTTGAATAGAAGTGGTGATAGAGGGTACCCTTGTCTGGTTCCCATTCACAAGGGGAATGCTTTCAGTCTCTCTCCACTGAGAAAAATGTTAGCTGTTGGTTTTGCATATATGCCCTTTATTATGTTGAGGAATGTCCCTTCTATTCCTGTTTTGCTGAGAGTTTTGATCAAGAATGGGTGCTGGTTTTTATCAAATGCCTTTTCTGCATCGATTGATATGATCGTATGGTTCTTCTCCTTTGTTTTATTTATGTGCTGGATGACATTGATTGTTTTTCTAAAGTTGAACCATCCTTGCATATTTGATAGGAACCCCACTTGGTCATAATGAATTATTTTCTTGATATGTTGTTGCAGTCTATTGGCTAGGATTTTGTTGCAGATTTTTGCATCTACATTCATGAGAGATATTGGTCTGTAGTTTTCCTTTTGAGTGATGTCTTTGCCTGGTTTTAATATCGAGGTTATGCTTGCTTCATAAAATGAGTTGGAGGCAATTCCATCCTTTTCTATGTTTTGGAATAGCTTGAGTAGGTTTGGTGTCAGTTCTTTTCTGAATGTTTGGTAGAATTCTCCAGTGAAACTGTCTGGGCCAGAACTTTTTTTTGTTAGTAATTTTTTGATGACCTGTTCAATTTCTTCTTTTGTTATAGATCTGTTCAAATTTTCCACATCAGCCTGTGTTAGTTTAGGTAAGTGATGTGTTTCTAAAAATCTGTCCATTTCTTTTTTTTTT
>NW_006924157.1:0-2752 GCF_000298275.1 Orycteropus afer afer
GTTGTTATGTGCTGTTGAGTTGGACCCAACTTATAGCAACCCCTCCTTGGGTTTCCAAGGCAGTGTCACTATGGAAGTCGATTGCCCCATCTTCCTTCCAAGGAGTGGCTGGTGGGTTTGAACCGACAGCCTTCTGGTTAGCAGTCAAATGCCTTAGCCACTATGCTACCAGAGCTCCCAATATCAGTAATAGCAAACTTTAATCTATTGGCAGATACATATATAGATGGGCTAAATGATCAGGTATGGCTAGGCAAAAGGTAATATACCCATGACCACATATAAGTTTGGCAAATGATATTTCTATATATGTGCATTTGTATGTGCTATAAGTATGTCCATATATATAATAGAGCTACTAGGGCAAAGTAACCAATATTAGGCAAAGCAAAATGCCCTGAGGGAGTCGTGGACTCAGGACCATGGTCATAAGGGACATTAAATTCAATTGGCATAACATACTGTAGTGGTTACGTTTGTGTGTCAACTTGGCTGGGCCCGGTTGAGTGACTGGGCAGCTGGATATAGTTATTCCCCATGATGAGATTGGTAATTAACTCAATGGTGGAATCTATTGGCGTAGCTGAATAGATGCTTTGGGTATGTGGTCTGATTCCTGTATATAAGAAACAGCTTTGGGAATGGTCTCAAGCTTATGGCATCCTTGAACCCTGCATGTAGCCATGTCATTGCTCAGCAGCCTGCTATGCTCTGCCAACCTTGGGACTTTCAGTGGACTTGAATTAATGGCCTGCTGTGTGGTTTGGTAACATCAAGACTGTGCCTTTTTACTTGTCAACCTTGGGGATGTCAGTTCTCAGCAGCCAGCAGCTGTCTGAAGAAAAGCCTCTAGTGCCAGTATACCAGGAGCAGGAGGCAGAACTGAAGCCCAAGGTTCAGGGGTTTCACTCAGCCCCTATAGCCTGGCACTTTGAACTTGGACTTCAAGCCTGTTAGAGCAGCAGTAGGTAACCAGAGCATGTACACACAAAAC
Organism: Orycteropus afer afer; assembly: GCF_000298275.1. Taxonomy (NCBI): domain Eukaryota; kingdom Metazoa; phylum Chordata; class Mammalia; order Tubulidentata; family Orycteropodidae; genus Orycteropus; species Orycteropus afer. The sequence continues at coordinate 995 of NW_006924157.1, forward strand.
TATTGTTCTACAACCTACTTTGTTGAGTAGCAATTGGAGTTTTAAAACTTTCAAGGAGTCATCTAAGATGCAACAATTGGTCTCTGGTGGCATAGTGCCTAGGGGATTTGACTGCTAACCAGAAGCCTGAAAGTTCAAACCCACCAGACACTCCTTGGAAGAAGGGTTGGACAATCTACTTCCATAGTGATACTGCCTTGGAAATCCAAGGAGGGATCACTATGAATCAGATCCAACTTGATGGCTGTGAGTTTGGTTTGGTTTTTCATCTGGAGCACAGAAGAAAGAAGAAAACCCACACATGGAAATAAAGACTCCAAGTGGCTAGTGGACCATGAAAACCTCAGTGTATATTACCCTGAGACCAGAAGAGCTAGATGGTACACAGCTACTCATGTCAATCACCCAGAAAAGGATAGATGTAGGAGATCCTGGATATAGTGGGAGAAAAATGTGAAACAAAACTCAGAATCATACAAAGACTAGGATTAACGGTCTGCTAGAGACTGATGAAGCCCCTAAAACTATGGCCCATACTCACCCTTTGAGCTTGGAATTAAACTCTCTCCCATAGCTTCCAGTCAAAAAATAGACAGGTATATAAGGTGTACCAAGTAGATACATGGATTAGAAAAATCAACCATAGGAGATCAGTAGGGCAGTATTGCACAGGGATATAACTCAGAGGACAGGACTGAACAGGGAAACAAGACACAAGGAAAAGGTAATCAAAGAAGAGAGGTGTTACATTATGGGGCTTCCAAACAATGCCATGAAAGAAAATGTGTAGGGACTTTTGTATGGAAAAATGAATTTGCTCTGTAAACCTTCTCCCAAATCACAATAAAAACAGAAAATAAGAAAAAAGATTTTTTTTTTTAACAACAACAACAACAAAAAGCTAATGAAGAAATTCCTTTGAAGGATTTTGAAAAATCATATTTTCTGATTTTTTTTTCCTTTAAAGGAAGGAAATCAACTTCTCATTGTTCTTCTTAAAGAGTAGGAAAGTTACCAAACCACTGAATCAAAGAAATTCAAACTAGTTTACATGAGTATACATATTGGCTAAGTTGTTTTTGTTCTTTTCTTGTTCTGAAATTATTTAGACCTAAATTTTAAAATATTGAGAATGACTCTGTATTTAGGACGGAGAATAGCAGGGGAAAAAACAAATCCCAACAAATATCTGTGAAAGACCTCCAAAATGAAAGTGCCTCAAAATACATAAAGCAGACTTAAACATAATTGAAAAGAGAAATAGACAACTCCACAATAATAGTAGAAGACTTCAACATATTACTTTCAATGAAGGATAGAACAAGTAGAAAGAAACTCAACAAAGATACAGAACATACAAACAACTCAATCAACCAACTTGACCTCATAAACATATACAGAACACTCCACCCAACAAAAACACAACACACATTGTTTTCCAGGGTACTTGGATCATTCTCTAGAATATACCATATGATAGGCCACAAAACAAGCCTCATCAATTTAAAGACATGAAAATAATACAAAACATCTTCTCCAACCATAACACTATACAATTAGAAATGAATAGCAAAAAGAACGATGAATAATGTCAAATACATGGAAATTTAATGCCCTGCTTTTTAAGTATGAAACCCACCAGCCACTCCTCAGAAGGAAGACTGGGCAATCTACTTCCACAAAGATACCAGCTCAAAAACCTGAGGAGGGGTTACTTTGTGTTGGGATTGAGTTGACAGCAGTGTTTTTTTTTTTTTT
>NW_006924157.1:6707-9014 GCF_000298275.1 Orycteropus afer afer
AAGTGAGCATCAGTGGGTAAATGGATAACTAATTGATGGTGCATACACTCAATATTGAAGAAAAATGATGAATCCATAAAACACTTCATAACATAGATGAAACTGGAGGACATTATGCTTAGTGAAAATAGTGAATAACAAAAGAACCAATATTATATGAGAACATATATATGATAAAAAGTCAAAGAAAGGTTTATACACAGAAATAAACATTCTTTAATGGTAACCAGGGATGGGAGAGGGAGAGAGGAAAAATCACTAATTAGAGAGTAAAAAAAAAATAAACTCACTGATGTCGAGTCGGATCTGACTCATAGCGACCCTTCCTTGGGTTTCCAAGGCAGCATCACTGCAGAAGTAGATTGACCAATCTTCCTTCCAAAGAGTGACTTGTGGGTTTGAATCACCAGCCTTCTGGTTAGCAGTCAAATGCTTTAGACACTACGTTACCAGAACTCCCTTATTAATTAGAGAGAAGATGCGTATTAACTTGGGAAAGACAATACACAATAAGGGGGAGGTCAGCACAATGTGACAAAGGCAAAAAGAAAGACATGGGGAGGTCCACCAGTTTAAAGCTACAAAGGTGATTATTACATACAGAATCCTGCAATAACTGTAATAACAACAATAAAGTACATGTGGATAAGTGATAGACATACAAGCTGAATACATGTGTTAAGGTAAACAGGACTATACCCATGGGTATTTATAGGTTTTGAAGAGGATATTTCAAAAAATATGTATTTGTATGTACTGTAAATATATTCATGTATATAATAGAGCATATTGGGGGCAAAATCATTAAAAAAAAAAATCCTAGGCATAACTGAACACCTTAAGGGAGCCAGTCCCTGGGTTAAGGGGTTTAGGACCATAGTCTTGGGGGATATCTAGGTCAATTGTCTTAACAGTCTACAAAGACATTGTTCTGTATCCTAATTTGGTAAGTAGCAACTGTGATCTTAAAGGCCTTTCCAATGACCATCTAAGATGCATGTATTGATCTCTTCTCACCCGAAAAAAACAGTGAAGAAAATCAAACGTGCATGGAAACCATTAGTTCAAAGGAGACCACATGAACCTTAGCATCAGAATACAAGGTTCTGAATGGGGTGAAAGAAAAATATGGAACAAAATTCAAAATTATATACAAGGTAAGACTTACTACTGGTTTGATTGAGACTGGTGGAACCCCCAAGACTATGATCCTTAGACACTTTTCAAGCCTAGAATGGAACATAATCTCTTTCAGACAAACTCTTGGCAGGACTATAAAGTGAACAGTGACACCCATGAGGAACATACTATACAGAACCATTAACCACATGAGACCAAAAGTGCAGCATTTACCCCAAAACCAAGCTCAGAAGTCAAGGAGGGATAGGAATGAAGGATTAATGGAAATGGTGAACCCAGGGAGAAAATGGGAAGAATGCTGTTACCTTGAGGGTATTGCAACTAATATCATGAAACAAAATGTGTATAAATTGTTGAAAGGAAAACTAATTTGCTTTATAAACTTTCACCTAAACCACAATAAACTGTTAAAAAAATAAGTGTTTGTAGAGCAGAATTAAGTGATCTGACAGTAACCACTATTTTTCTTCTGAAAATTTGAATTGATTTGATTTCTTTTTTAGTCTTTTAAAAAACATAAAATGCATATGACTACATTTTACTTCATTTGTGTAGAAACATTTTTTTTTCCGGTCTAATGCAACAAAGGTGAAATATGAACAAGAAAAATATCAGGCTTCAGGGGAAACTGGTAAGGTCTTGCTTTTAAAAAAAATAGTTGCACCTTGGATGTTTTGTGCTGTGATACAGAAATATCAGTCAGTTAAAATGTAAAACAAATAAAACATCAGTGATGACTCTAAAAGAAATATTAAAAATCAGTAATACATTGACAATATTGATTATTTATGGTATTATTTCATTTTCTTTGCATTGTTTTTTAGCTGATTTTATAGTTTATGGCCATTTTCCTGTTTATGAAAGAGAACGTATTCTTATGAAAACACAGCATGTAAAATATTTGATATACATAGATTAAAATATATCAGGTGCTGAAAATGATAGCTTTCTTACTGAGGAAAATTCCTTTAGATTTGACTATGTTCAGCTCTTCAGCAAATTTGTTATACTTCGAAGTTAATAAAAGAATAAAGGTGCTAACTTAATAAAAGAGTAGATGTGGTTATTTTCAAAACTATTTAACATTAAAGTAAAGTCTCTGTTTATAAAACACTAGGTAGGACCTCACTGCATTACCTTTTTTTAATTAAATTTATGATTATTTTT
>NW_006924157.1:9224-10363 GCF_000298275.1 Orycteropus afer afer
AAATACAGGGTATTTAGTTCCATTTGAATTTCAGATAAAAAACAAAAATTAGAGTAAATATGTCCCAAATATTACATTAAAAACAAAACAAATTCATGGACATAGAGTCAATTCTGTCTCATAGCCAACACTGTAGGCTTTCTAAGGCTGTAAATATTTTCAGAAGCAAAATGACTCATCTTCCTTCTGCGGAGTGGCTGGTGGATTCAAACCACTGACCTTTTGGTTAGCAGTGAAATGCTTTAACCACTGCATCCATCAGACATCCTTCAATAATGCATAGGACAAAGTTATACTAACAAACTGCTTCTTGTTTGTCTGAATCCAAATTTAGCAGGATATTCTGTATTATCTGTCTAGAACAGAACTTTGAGGAAACAATGTTTCACAGACTGAGCAGTATGTGCCAGAAGAAAAGAAAGGTTAGGGCACCCTTGGGGGAAATGAGAACAATTCATTGGATCTCAAACATTAAATGCATAGGCAGGGGTTGGGATTAGATTTAAAGAATAAATATCTCTAATTTAAGTGAGAGATTATAATGAGCTAAATGAAATTCATGTAAGTCCCTGGGAATGTCATTTTTAAGAGTTTATGCACTTATTATATTCAATGGTGAATTTGGACTTCTAAATTTTGATAATTGAATTCTGGACATTGGCTTACTAATATCATCAACAATATTTTTATTTGCTTTTTTATGTATTAAATTCCAGAGTTTAAAAAGAGAAGGATAAAAAAATTTGGGGGGGAATATAACATTTTTCCAATTTCATCAAATTTCTAACAAAAACTGATGGAATAACTACTGTGCCAAAAGAGCAGTGGCTATCCAATTGGTTCTTACTCATAGCGTCTGCATGTATTCCAGAATAGAAATGTGTTACATAGAGTTTTCATGGCTGTGACCTTTTGGAAGCACATCACCAGGCTTTTATTCAGAGATATCCCTGAGCAGGTTTGAACTGCCAATCTTTCTGTTAGTTATTTTCTGAGCATTTTACCATTTCCATCACTCAGGGTCCTATAATCACAGTTGGAAAACTAAAAATTCATGGACATCTACAACAAAAGTAAGTGATGAAGTTACCCCAGAACCCCAAATAGTAAAGACAAAATACTGGGAGCTACAAGATCTG
>NW_006924157.1:11308-11795 GCF_000298275.1 Orycteropus afer afer
TGACCAAGGGCATAGCCATTATGAATGTTTACAAGTGGCAACCATTTTGGATTTTAAAGTGATGGTATTCTCATTCAGATTCCAGGGACCTAAGAACAGTCTCTGTTTGTGATGGTCAGCAAGATCATATGAGAGACTGATAAAGGAAAGGAGACAGGTGATGAGAGTATAAGTTCTGTTAACTAGTGAATAGAGGAGCACAGCATATTACCCTGACTATATAGATAACATACAAGCAAAACAAAGAAAAGGAAAATTGTGCGCAAGTCACTCAAACATATAATCACCAATTAAATATAAACACAAAAACATCCAATGCCTCAGAGACAGCCGAACATCACAGTCCACACAAAGAAGCAAGATAAAGCAGGAGAAACAAGGGACCAGGTACAGACCCAAAACACATCCCTGAGGAAGACACAGCATTGGAACTGCCTGATAAAGAATTCAAAAGAATTATATTTAGGTATCTTCAAAGGATTGAGAG
>NW_006924157.1:14190-15323 GCF_000298275.1 Orycteropus afer afer
AATATAGTTAATAAGCACTCAACAGAAAGTCTGGGAAGGCAAATTTTAAATACCAGGTGAAACTGGGAAGACTATGCACATTGAAATTCACTGATAAGTGAGAAGTTCTCATTCACTATTTTCTGGAATCTTGAGAAGTCTTCATCACATGATGTCTCATAACCAACAACACTCCCTTCTTAGATAAAGCTGTCACTGAGTAGAAACAGTGGAGGACAGAATCTTCATTGTGCAGTATAGAAATAATAATAAAAAACTCACTGCCATCGAATCTATTCTGACTCATAGCGACCCAATTGGATAACCAAGGCAATAAATCTTTAAGGAAGCAGAGTGCATCATTTTTCTTCCATGGAGCAGTTGGTGGCTTTGGATCACCAACCATTTGGTTAGCAGCCAAATGCCTTAACCACAACATCACTAGATCTCCTTATGGAAATAATAGGAGTTAAAAAAAGAAAAGAAAAGAAAAGAAAGTTCTTACAGTACTCATGGGCAAAGAGAGTCAGGAGACTTCAACAAGTAGTGGTCATATTTTTTAACAGTTTATTGAAACAAGGGGAAAATCTATAGCTATGAAGATTCAAAAGTTCTGCCAATAACTCTGTCTTCCAAAATTCAGTTAAACTCATTTAACGTAAAAGTGTGTAATAGGAAACATTCTCTCTTAAATTCCAAACAAAGTTATTATGAAGATGAAAAAAGAAGTAAAACCAAAGAAAGGGAAACACCTGTAAAAGAAAGGAAAACACACAAGAAATTAATTCTCCAAAACAAATAAACTAGACTTCATATCACTCATAGCAACCCCTCGTTGGGTTTCCAAGGTGGTATCACTATGGAAGTAGATTGCCCAACCTTCCTTCCAAGGAGTAGCTGGTGGGTTTGAACCACCAACCTTCTAGTTAACAGTCACCTGCCTTAGGCACTACACCACCAGAGCTCCTAAAGAAATTAAGAATAAAACACAAGATAAAAGGAAAACACACAACATAGAATTCTAACACCTAAAAGTGGATATACTACAGCTCAGGAATTATAAATAAATGAAAAAAGACATCTAAAAATGAGTAATAAACTGCATAAACACAAAATAAATTTGTATCGGTTGCAGTAGAAGCTCTATGTGTCCA
>NW_006924158.1:0-3807 GCF_000298275.1 Orycteropus afer afer
AAGATTATCTTCTGTGTCTGTGTTAATTGGTTTCCCTTTTCTTTGTTGAAGAGGGTCTGTGCAATCCTTCTGCCTAGTCCACCATCTTGCCCCACAGTCCGCGGGACTATGTCTTTTTACTTGTCAACTTTGTGCTTGTCAGCCAGCAGCTGTCTGAGTGAAGAAAAGCCTATGGCTTCTGTGGGCCTGGAGCAGGAGCCCCTAGAGCCTGTCACTTTGAACTCAGACTTAAAGCCTCCAACTAAGAGGTTAAACTCCTGTTTGTTCAAGCATCCTATTTGTGGTATAGTCCTGTCAGAGCAGCACTAGGTAACAAATACAATGGTCTAACATAAACAACCCTTCAAAACATTATGTTAAGTAAAAGAAACCAGACACAAAAGCCCACTATTGTAATGTATTTATATGAAAGATCAGATTAGACAAATCTATAGAGACAGAAATCAGAGAAATTGTTGCTAGGGTTGCCAGTTTGTCATACTGTCGTGGCTTGCATGTTGCTGTGAGGCTAGAGGCCATGCTGCTGGTATTTCAAACACCAGCAGGGCCACCCATGGTGGACAGGTGTCAGCAGAGCTTCCAGACTAAGACAGACTGGGAAGAAGGATGGTACTATCCACTTCTGAAAAAAATTGACCTTATGAATGGCAGTGAAACACTATCTGATATATTACTGGAAAACTTCATGAATAGCCATGAAACATTGTCTGATACAATACAAGAAGATGAGCTCCTCAGGTTGGAAGGCACTCAAAATATGATAGGGGAAGAGCTACCTTCTCAAAATAGAGTCAATCTTAACATGGATGGAGTAAAGCTTTCAGGACCTCTATTTGCTGATAGGGAATGACTCAAAATGAGAAGAAACAGCTGCAAACATCCATTAATAACCAGATAATAGAATATACAAAGTATGAATCTAGGAAACTTTGAAGTTGTAAAAAATTAAATGGACTGCATAAAGATTGATATCCTAGACATTAGTGAGCTGAAATAGACTGATATTCGCTATTTTGAATCATACAATTACACGGCAAATGGTTTACTATGCTGGGAATGACAAATTGAAGAGGAATGGCATAGAATTCATCATCAAAATGGATGTTTCACTATATGTCCTGAAGTACAATGTTGCAGTGATATGATAATATCCATACACCTATAAGGGAGGCCTGTTAATACTGCTATTATTTAAAGTTACACACCACCTACTAAAGCCAAATATGAAGAAATTAAACCTTTTTACCAACTTCTACAATCTGAAAGTGACAAAACATGTAGACACAATGTATTATTTATTATTGGCAATTGGAATATGAAAGTTGGAAACAAAAAGGAAGTACCAGTAGTTGGAAAATATGGCCTTGGTGACAGAATTGATGCCAAAGAGCACATGATAGAATTTTGCAAGACCAACAACTTATGTATTCAAAGTACCCCCCTCTTATTTTTAAACAACAGAAATGGTGGCTATAAATGCGGACCTCACCAGGTGGAATACACGGAAATTAAATAGACTACATCTGTTGAAAGAAGTGATAGAGAAGATCAATATCTTCAGTCAAAATAAGGCCAGGAGCTGACTATGGAACGGACCATTAATCGCTCATATGCAAGTTCAAGTTGAAACTGAAGAAAATTAAAACAAGGGATATCATAGCTAGTGTTAGATGGATCTTGGCTCAAAGCAAAGAATACCAGAAAGATGTTTACTGGTGTTTTATTGACTATGCAAAGATGTTTGATTGTGTGGATCATAACATGGAGCTGGGACGGGACCCAGCGGTGTTTCTTTCTGCTGTGCTGGGGTCATTATGAGTCGGACATGACTCGATGGTACCTAACTACAACAACAACAAAGAATAGATTTGATGCATTGAACATCAGTGACCAAAAAACAGAGGAACTGTGGAATGACATCAAGAATGTCATCAATGAAGAAAGAAAAATGTCTTTAAATACAGGAAAGGAAGAGAAGACCAAAATGGATGTAAGAAGAGACTCTGAAATTTGTCCTTAAATGGAGAGTAGCTAAAGTGGATGGAAGAATCAATAGGATAAAAGAGCTGAAGAGAAGACTTCAAAGAGCAGCTCCTTAACAAAGACAAAGTCAATCATTATAATGAAGTGTGTAAAGACCTTGAGTTAGCAAACCAAAGGGGAAGAACACACTCAGAATTTCTCAAGCTGAAAAAACTGAGGAAAAAAATTAAGCCCCCAATTGCAATACTGAATGATTCCATGGGCAATAATGTTGAATGATGCAGGAAACATCAAAAGAAGATGTATGGAATACACAGAGTCACTATACCAAAAAGAATTCATAGGTGATCATCCATTTCAGGAGGTGGTATATGATCAAGAACCAATGGTATTGAAGGAAGAAGTCAAAGCTGCACTAAAGGAATTGACTAAAAAAAAAAAATACAAAACACCAAGGTTCTGGGAACTGACAAAACACCCACTAAGATGTTTCCACAAATGGATGGTGCGCTAGATGCACTCAATTGGCTATGCCAGGAGATTTGGCCAACTGACTGGAAGAGATCCATATTTGTACCTATTCCAAAGAAAGGTGATCCCACAGAATGTGGAAATTATCTAACAATATCATTGATATCATACACAAGTAAAATCTTACTGAAGATAATCCAAAAACTATTGCAGCAGTATATTGACAGAGAACTTCCTGAAATGGAAGCTGGTTTCAGAAGGGGATGTGGAATGAAGGATATCCCTGCTGATGTCAGATGGATCTTGGCTCAAAGCAAAGAATACCAGAAAGATGTTTGCTTGTGTTTTATTGACTATGAAAAGATATTTGATTGTGTGGATCATAACAAATTATGGGTAACATTGAGAAGAAAGGGAATTCCAGAACACTTGTTATGGTGTTCACAAGGAACTTGTACATAGACCAGGTGGCTGTTGCTCAAACAGAACAACGGGACACTGAGGAAGGGAGTGTGTCAGAGTTTGAATCCTTTCACCATATTTATTCAATCTGTATGCTGAGTAAATAATCTGAGAAGCTGGACTATATGAAGGAGAAAGTAACATCAAGATTGGAGGAAGGCTCTTTAACTACCTGGGATATGCAGATGACACAACTCTCCTTGCTGAAAGTGAGGATGACTTAAAGCACTCACTGATGAAGATTAAGGATTACAGTCTGCAATATGGATTACACCTCAATATAAGAAAACAAAAATATTCACTACTGGACTAATAAGCAGCATCATGATAGATGGAGAAAAGACTGAGGTTGTCAAAGATTTTATATTACTTGGTTCTACAATCAATGCCAATGGAAGCAGCAGCAAAAGACATGAAAATATGTATTGCATTGGGCAAAACTTCAACATCTCACATTCAAAAGCATAAACAATCCAATTGAAAAATGGGCAGAAGACATGAAAAAGTACTTTACCAAAGAGGATATTCAACAAACACATAAGGAAATGTTAGTGAACATTAACCATTAAAGAGATGCAAATCAAATTAACAGTGAGATACTTTCTTACCCCAGCACCAATAGCAAAACTCAACAAGACAGAAAATGACAAATGCTGGCAAGGATGTGGAGAGATTGGGATTCTCATACACTGGTGGTGGGACTTCAAAATAATACAACCACCATGAAAATCTGTATGGTGATTCCTTAAAAAGTTGGAAATAGAAATATCATTTGATGCAGCAATCCCATTACAAGGTATATATCCTTAAGAGGTGAAAGCCAGGATGTGAATACCTATAAGTACACCCATGTTCATTGAAGTGCTTTTCACTATAGCAAAGAGATGGAAA
>NW_006924158.1:4422-5208 GCF_000298275.1 Orycteropus afer afer
GAAGGGAAAGGCAATATACCAAAAGCGAGGGACCAACCAAATAACACCAAGGAGAAGGAAGGCACAGAGAGGAGCACAAGAGGTACAGACAATAGAGACAGACACTTTACATACACAGTCCTGCATTATCAGTAATAATGAACTTTCATATGTGGGTAGATACATAGGTAGACAGGCTGAAAGATCAGGAATGTCTAGGCAAAAGGAATATACCCAGGACTATATATGTAAGTTTGGCAGATAATATTGCTACATACATGTTTGTATGTGCTGTAAGAATGCCCATATAAATACAACTAACAGAGGACTAAGTTATAATAACTTTTTAGCCACGGCCAACCACCCTGAGGGAGTGAGGATTTGGACCTGTGGGCTTGGGACCATGCTCACAGGGGACATCAAGCTCAATTGGCATATCATACTACACAAAAACATTGATTGCAAAAATGGCAAGGAGGCCACATGTTCTGACCTCCTCTAGTCCCACAAGAGGAAGGGAGAATAACCATCAATAGTGCAAGGCCTATTACTGTAAGGCCAGACATGCAGCCTCCCTCCAGCCCTTTCTCCAACCATTCCTCCCAGAGCACCCACCACCTCTCAATAATTCACTGCAGTGGCCACACAGAGCTCACAGATTATGGGCTTTATTAGGGAAGCACCACAGGCTACAATTCAAGTTCAGGAAAAATGCTCAGTCTCTTTCCCAGCCCACCGTCCCTCAGCCAACAGTCTCTCACAGTCTCTTTCCCAGCAGTGCCGGTCCCTCAGTGTCTCACTCAGCAA
>NW_006924158.1:6299-6827 GCF_000298275.1 Orycteropus afer afer
ACCCAAAACCAGTCAGCTTGCTTGAAATTCAAAGTGCCAAACAGTCATTTTTTTTTTTTTTTTTCTGCTTGCAAACTTCAGGTCCTCTCTTCAAATGCAAATCTTCCCTTCCCTCAGTAGTAGTGGGTGGGGCTCAGGTTTTCTACCTAAACTCCTAGTATGGGCTCTACACACAGGGCTTAAAATAAAAGCCTGTGTTTCTGCTGGGCAAATTCTATTTCCCCTTTTAACATATCCAATCATGTATTGGCTGAAGGCAGACTTACACGCACTCTGTTATCCACATACCCCATAATCATTTCTAATGTACAAGCAGGTAAGAAAACATTCAATAGCCATAGTACATTCAGGTAAACACATAATCCTTTTAAAGACATTCCAGGTTCATCTCTTCACCTTGGTTACCCTCCCATTCCATGCATATAGTATATATGCATGTTGTTTGTTGTTGTTATGTGCCGTCGAGTCAAACCCGACTCATAGCGACCCCTCCTTGGGTTTCCGAGGCAGTATCACTATGGAAGTAGG
>NW_006924158.1:7632-9140 GCF_000298275.1 Orycteropus afer afer
TCTCAGGAGCGTGTGTCTCTTTCAGCAGCACGTCTTCCTCAACCAGCAGTCAGAGAGAGCTCTGCCTCTAGGAGGCCTCCTTTTGAGCCCGGCAGGGTGGTCAAACTAGCCAATCACAGCATCAGAACTCTAAGCACCTGAGAGAGAGTGGGAACCTCCAAGAACATTGTATTGTGCCATGCCCAACAGAAATAACCCAGGTAGATAACATTTACAATCAGGAGCTCCTCAGTTGCTCATTCCACCATTGACTTTACATTACCTTATGGGTAGAAAAGCCATACTAAGTAATTTACTACACTGCATTGATCTACATGCAACTTTGGTAAGGGGTCTTAAAAGCTTGTAAGCTGCATTCTAAAATGGAATAATTGGTCTCTCTTTGTCCAAAGCAAAGAAGAAAACCAAAGTCATGTGGAAATAATTAGTTCAAAGGATTAGTGGGCCATGTGGACCTCAGCTGACATGACCATGAGACAAGAAGAACTAGATGGTGCCCGACTATGGCCCCTAGTCACCTTTTGGGCCTGGAGTTGAGCTCATTCTTAGGCTTTCAGCCAAACAATACACAGGCCTATAAGGTGGACATTTACACCAGGAAGGTACATTCCTTAGAACAATCAACCAAAGGAGATCAGAAGGGCTGCATTTGCACAAGGAGATAACTCAGAGGACAGGAATGAGTAAGAAAGAAGGACACAGGGAAAAGGGAATTACAGGCAGGAACTGAGAAAAGAGCTGTTACATTATGTGGGTTGCAGTCAATGTCATGAAAAAACATGTTGTATGAACTGTTGTATGGAAAATGAATTTGTTCTGTAAACTTTCACCCAAATCATATATATACATACATATATGTTTTTTGTTGTTGTTATGTGCCATCAAGTCGGACCTGACTGATAGTGACCCCTCCTTGGGTTTCCAAGACAGTATCACTTCAGAAGTAGATTGCCTCATCTTCCTTCCAAGGAATGACTGGTGGGTTTGAACTGCCAGTCTTCTAGTTAGCAGTCAAGTGCCTTAGGCACTACGCTACCAGAGCTTATACATATATATATGTGTGTGTGTGTGTGTGTGTGTGTGTGTGTGTGTGTGTGTTCAAAGCAGATTTGTTTTACATTCAACATTCATGCACATTTGGTTCATGGCCCTGATTACAATCCCCAACTATAAAAAGCTCTCCTCCCCTCTTCTTCCTGTGACCGCCCCCTCCCTGTGCCCTTCTCTTCCATGCATTCGTGTCTGTCCACATTTCCCTCTGTGTGAATGCTGCCTCTCTGGTGTCTCATGGCTGATAAGTCTAAGGGGTGCATCACCCTGGGGTAGGTGTTCTCCATGTAGGTCTTTCAACTGTTGGTCTGAGAGCCAATCCATGGAAGTGAGTCCATTTCTAGGCCCTAAGGATAACCCAGGGCCATATTCTTGGGGGTTTCACCAGTCTCTATCTAACCAGTAATTCTTGCATTTTTGTGTTTTTGAATTTTGTTCCATTTTTTTCCTCCCACTCT
>NW_006924158.1:9625-15361 GCF_000298275.1 Orycteropus afer afer
TTTCAATAGGATTCACTTAAAGAATATAAAATAAATGATAAATACAGAATTCTGGGTCATGATTCTCACTGGAGGTGAGTAGTATGTTGTGATTGGGAGACTGCTCAAGTGAATGCTATGGTGGTGGTAATGCTTTATTTCTTAACCTAGAGATTGGTACATATTTTTATCTTCATATTGCTATTCTTTAAGAACTACAGACAAGTTTTGGACTTTAATTTCTATCTGATATTTTAATGAATAAAACAGAGGAAAGGCCTCCCATATTCTAGAGTCTAAATATATTCTCCAGTGGTCTTTTAATATCAAAGTCATCCTTCTCAGACTTGAGTGCCCTAGGAACTCAAAAAGAGCTTATAAAAAATGATCATCCTTCATATGTCTCCCCCAGAGGTTCTATGTTACTAGCCCTTGATTGAGAGGTCAGAATTTAAGAAGTTAAAAAAGATGACCAACTTTGACCATTCCTATGCAATGATTATTAATTTGGTTATATAACTAAGACTAGAAAGAGCCTGTGATAGGTTTTAAAATGAAAGTAAGAAAATATAATTGCTGAAGCAAGTGCAAAAATACATGAGCACAAAAGGATTGCATTACTTAGGAATATTGGCAAGAAGTGGAGCACAGTGATTCTAGTTAAGTACTATTTTTAAATTGCACCTGAGATTTTTATTTGTTCTGACTTCCAAAGTTTTTATTATGATTTAGGTGAAAGTTCACAGAGCAAGTTGATTTTCCATTCAACAATTTATACACATTTTGTTTCATGCTGTTGATTCCAAGCCCCACAATGTAAGAGCACTCTTCCCAATTCTTCTTTGTTTTCTGTTTCTATTCCTGCTTCTTACCTCTCCTTTACTTTCCATTGAGCTATATTCATGAGTAAATACTACCCTTTTGATTGTGTGTGGTTGTTCTAAGGAGTGCGTACCTCCATGGTGTTATTGATCACCTTATAGCCCTGTCTATTTTTTGGCAAGGGACCCTGGAGGCCCAGTTGTTAGGAGCTCGGCTGCTAACTGAACGTTCAGTGCTCTGAACCACAAGCAAATCCACAGGAGAAAGATGTGGCCATCTGTTTCTGTAAAGATTTGAATCCTTGTAAACACTGTGAGGCAGTTCTATTCTGTCTCATAGGGTCGCTCTGAGTTGGACTTGACTAGAGAGCAATGGAAGTGCTTGGAGAAATATAAGGCACCAGGGTGAGTCCAGTTGCATGCCTGAGGAGTGTCTAAGGGGCATAGACTTGGGGGTCCTACCAGTCTGTATCAGACAAGTAAGCCTGGTTACTTTTATGATTTTGAATTTTGTTCTACATATATACCACCCTCTATGCACAACCTCTTACTGTGTTGTGTTTCAGAGCAGTCAGCAGTGGTAGCCAGGCACCCTCTCATTCTTCTGATCTCAAGGTCATGGAGGCTGAGGTTCAGGTGGTCCATTAGTCCTTTGGACTGTTTCCTTGCATATTTTATTTACTCTTCTTTCCTTGGACAGGGACAGGTCAATAGTTGCACCTTAGACTTCTGCTCACAAGTTTTAAGACCACAGTCACTACTCAGTAAAGTAAGATGAAGAGCATTGTCTTTGTGGATTGTGTTATGCCAATTGATGTACCCTGAGACAAAGTTCCTGAAACCCCAGGGCCAGTGACTCATTCTCTCAAGATGTTTGGTTATGGTCAAAAGTTGTCCAAGTAGTTAAATTTTTTGAGTATTCACTATATGACAAACCTTGCACTGAGTGCTTGGAGAGGTTAGGGTTCACTTTCTGGCAGAATTACACTCCAGATGGTCTGTTTAAGGTTCATATAGTGATCACTTTCCCCAAAAGTTAGTAATTAGATTAAGAACGGGCCTATGATTCTTTTCTAATTCATGCAGGAAGAATACATGTTTCCTTCAGCTGCTGTAAAAAAATTACCACAAACTTGGTTGCTTAAAAAGATAAATTTATTATCTCACAGATCTGAAGGCTGGGAGTCAGGAAGCAAGGTGTCAATAGGAGTGTACTATCTTTGAAAGCTCTAGGGAAGAGTCCATTCATTGCCTTTTCCAGCTTCAGGAAGAGTTTGGTGGCTCCAGTTAGTCCCTGGGCTGTGGCCATATCATTCCAATCTTCCCCTCTGTGCTCTTGTTCTCTCTTGTTTTCTGCACTGTTAGTTATGAAGATATATGTGATTGCAATTAGGCCTATCAGAATATTCCAGGCTTAATCTCCTCTGCAAAGACCTTTTGTCCAATTAAGATAACACACCTTTTATCACAAGTTCCAAGAATTGAGATATGGAAATGCCGTTGTGAGGGCAACCTGCTTAACCATTGCAGAAGGGTATTATGCGTGGCATTTAGTCTGCATCCGTACAACAATCTGGAGACTATGAAGGAAACTGCATGCAGAAATAATGAAGTCCTCTTTTCTGTTCTTGTTCCTGTGAAGTCCTTCTAATGAAAGATAGCTCTCTGTATATTTATGAGCATATTAATGTCTGAGATTCATTATATTATTAGCACCAAAAGCTTCAGTGATGATGTCAAATATTTCACAATATTCTAAAACCACTGATAAAATACAATTATACCATTTTGTTGATGAAGAAACAGAGTGTGATCGATACTGACCCACAAGGCGAGTTTATGAGTGACAGGCCTTAATAATTAGTATATTGGCACAGCAATCAGAAACATCATGAACAAGTTATTCCACCAATGTGTTTTCTCAAGCTTACTGTTATGTCCCTGCTCCTCAGGCTGTAGATAAAAGGATTAATCATTTGAAGGACCACAATGTACATCACTGAGGCTACTGTCTTCCTGGAGGAGCGTGTAAATGCAGAGCTGAGGTACACACCCAAGCCTGTCCCATAGAATAAGGAAACAACTGAGAGGTGAAACCTAAGGTGGAAAAAGTCTTATACTTCCCTCCAGCTGATGGGATTCTCAAAACAGAAGAGACTATCTGAGTGTAAGAGAATAAGAGCCCTGAGAGAGGAATACCACCCATTATGCAAAACAAAAAATATAGCAAGATATTATTGATGCAGGTACTGGAACAAGCGAGCTTGAGGACTTGAGCAAGTTCACAGAAGAAGTGAGGGATTTCAAGGTCTGTGCAGAAGGAAAGCTGCAAAACCATCAGACTATGGAGTAGGGCATCAGCCGTGGTAATGAACAATTAAAGTAGAATAAGCAGGCCACAGAAGCAGAGGTTCATAATAGCTGTGTACCTCAGTGGGTGACAAATGGCCACATAGCAATCATAGGCCATTGCTGCAAGAAGAAAAATTTCCAAGCCAACAAAAATGATGACAGAGAAAATCTGGCTGAGGCAGCCTGTGTAAAAGATGCTCTGCTTCTGTGTGTGGATGTTCACCAGCATTTTTGGGATCGTGGTTGTGCTTAGGCAGATGTCAGTAAAGGACAGATTGGAGAGAAAGAAGTACATGGGGGAGTGCAGGTGGGAGTCAGAGCTGACAGCCAGGACGATGAGCAGGTTTCCAAGGACAGTGACCAGGTACAGGGTCAGGAACAGGCTAAAGATGAGGAGCGGCAGCTCTGGATCCTCTGTCAGCCCCAGGAGCAGGAATTTTGAAACACCTGTTAGATTTCTAAGATCTATATTGTTGATGAATCTGATGGCAAAATGGGGAGATAAGATAATCAAATACTTGGTCCCTGGAACAGCAGCAGCAGCAGCAGAGGCACACATTATGTGGGGAAGCAAGAAGAGGGATACCGGGCAATTTAAAAGGAGCTCTGGTAGCGTAGTGCCTAAGGCCCTTGACTGCTAACCAGAAGGCTGGCAGTTCAAACCCACCAGCTACTCCTCAGAAGGAAGGCGGGAAAATCTACTTTCACAGTGATACGCCCTCGGAAACCCAAGGAGGTGTCGTTATGAGGGGGATCCGTATTGACGGCACATAACAACAACAACGACTATGTATGCACATTATTTGGTTATTTTAAAAAAGAGAAAAAGTACCTGAAGCTGATATTTCAAAGTGTCAACATTTATTTATTCTGGAAAACATGGTGATGATATATATTTTTTTGTTACGTTATCTATGCTTTTACGGTAATTTTATGAATAGACATACATAGACTCAGGAGGCAGCCTGATGACTCAATCTAGATCTCCGCCTCCTTTCTTGAATTTAGAGCCAGGCAATAGAGATAATACGAAGAGATATTAAGAACCAGGAAGATAAGATAAGGCTGACAAACCTGCTGGTATCATCACCATGAAAAGAAAGATGCAAGTAAATTTAAGAGAGTTTTATAATAGTCACAATGTTTGACAAAGGTTAGGTTTTTGCTCCACAGGAAAGTTATTATTGCAATTGTAGACCCAGAGGACAATTTAGCAGAATGAGAACTCCTTGATACTGGTGCTGAGATAGTAGAAATTCTGACGAGGAAATCACCTACAAAAAGATTCCAATGGGAGACTTGGTTCCAGTCATTTTCTGCAGACACTTTCTTCACATGCATCATCCCCTTGGATGTACCTGTTGTAACAAGCCTGGATTCCTTTCCAAATACTAACTGGGGGACTTTAGGTCACCTGGCTTGCATCACAGAGGAATGATGCCCAATTTCTGCTATGGATGTAGAATCTGGAACCGCTGTCCTGAGAAAGTACAGAGGATGGAAGTGAAGCACTGTGCTCCTGGGTGAAAACAAAGTCATCTCTGGGAAGAGGTTTATGTTCCACCTCCTTCCAGAGGAGTGACCCTTAAGTGAGATGGCACAGGCAGGCTATTTGCAGTCTCTTTACCCCTGGAGGCTCAATATCCAAAGATCCTCATTAGCCCAAAACATTCATTTTCATTCTGATCCAAGGAGAGGAAAAGTCCTAAAAGACCAATACTTTAGAAGGTGGAATTCAGGATTCTTGATTACCTGACTCTTCAAGGCCAGATGAATGCTATTCACCTCTCTCCACCTGTTTCAGCCCACCTCCATGACAAAGTCATCTCTGTCTAATGGTATCCAGAAAACCGAATGCAATATTAGGAAGCACAGTTTATATGTGCGAATAGAAAATAGCTACTCCCTCATTGGGTGTCTGAGGCTGTAAATCTTTACAGAAGTAGACTGCACCATTTTCCTTCCACAGAGCAGCTGGTAGGTTTGAACTGTTAACCTTTTGGTTAGCAGACAAATGCCTTATCCACTACACCTCCAGAGCTCCTATAAACATACATAAGATAGCATAAAAATGAAAACTCAACAATTCAATTTCCTGAGAATAATCTTATATACACAACTTGTGTGTGTGTGTGTGTGTGTGTGTGTGTGTGTGCTCATTCTCTTATTGGAACATTCTTATCATTTGTTTAACCATAAACTATAATTTTGGCTACAAGCATCTTTTCTGAGAACAAAATATTTTACCATAATCTTAAATCATCATGACTACATACTTCCTCTTTCAAAGGATGTACACATCCTCTTAAAGTAGAAGCAGGGATTTTGGGAAATGGGGCATTTTACTGAGACCTATGGTAGTCATTTAGCCATGCCAGGCATCTCACTTTTAATGGTTTACACAAAACCAACTACTGTTATATATACAATACTCCACCCAACAGTTGCACTGGAGAAAGACTAATTATCAATATGTGATATTCAGATGGCACAACCTTGCTTGCTGAAAGTGAAGAGGACTTGAAACACTGATGAAGATCAAAGAGAGTTGTCTGTATAAATTACACTTTGATGTAAAGAAAAC
>NW_006924159.1:0-1492 GCF_000298275.1 Orycteropus afer afer
TGTGCAGAGAGAGAGAAGTATACTTCGAAGTCTGCAGTCTTTGATCTTCATCAGTAAGTACTTCAAGTTCTCCTCATTTTCAGCAAGCAAGGTTGTGTCATCTGCATATTGCAGATTGTTAATGTGTCTTTCCCCTATCCTGATACTACATTCTTCTTCGAGTAGGCAAGCTTCTCTGATTATTTTCTCAGCATACAGATTGAACAAGTACGGTGAAAGGATACAACCCTGACACACTCCCTTCCTGATTTTAAACCATGCAGTATCCCCTTCCAATTAGAAGAAAACAAATGGAAGAAACTATGAAATAAAAAGCTGAATAGATTTCAACAAGCAGCTTCAGAAGACAAAGTAAAGTATTACAATGAAAGGTACAAAGACCTCGAATTAGAAAAACAAAAGGGAAGAACACACTCAACATTTCTCAAGCTTAAAGAACTGAGGGAAAAAAATCAAGCCTTGAATTGCAATAGTGAAGGATAGGAAGAAGAATAGTAAAGGATAGGAAGGGCAAAATAATGAACAATGCAGGGATCATCAAAAGAAGATGGAAGAAATTCACAGGGCTTCTGTGTCACAAAGAATTGGTTAAAGTTCAACCATTTCAGGAGGTAACATATGATCAATAACCTATAGTACTGCTCTTCCTCCTCCATGTAGGTAATCACAATAAATCTTATTATCATCATTTCAAAGAGAATGCCTCTGTTAGTACTGAAATTTTAGCACACAAAGACTTAATTACTCTGTTAGCTTCTTGAAGTTTCAATAGGCTTAATTTTCCTTTTGCTTAAAACTATCCTGTGTTATATGAAAAAATGAATATCATAAAAACAAGATTGTATTTTTTACTTACTATGAAAAAATTATATGTATTATTATAAAAATTGGAATATAAAATTATGTAAAAAGAAAAAAATACAGTATAAAAATCTTTCCCAACCATAGATGACCAGTGTTAATGCTGATTTGTAGCCTAACAGCATTTTTCTTTCCTAATAACTTTTATTTTTGTTTCACAAAAGTTAATATAATACATACTATTCATATTCCATGTAGCATGCTTTTTTTTTGCTACTTAAAATATACTAAACATTTTTCCATAGTATGTTATTCTATAATATTATTTTATGTATGGTATTTCATCTTATAGACAAAGAACAACTTAGTAATCATTTCTTACTGATAAATATTTCCATGTTACATAATTAGAAACACTGAGATAAATATTCATGTCATAATTTTGCAATAAGTTAATTGTCCAATGAGTTTCATAGAATAATACCTAAAAGGTTATTTGCATGCATTAAAGGTATGCAAACTTTTAAGGTGTTCACTGTATACTTCATATTGTCTGGCTGAGAAGTCATATCAACCTAAACTCCTACTAGAAAAGTGTAAAAAATTGATAATTCAATAAACTAAAGAATAGATTAGATAAAACTAAAGAAATGTGAACTGGAAGATAAATTTGAAGTTATCACCCAGAACA
>NW_006924159.1:2267-3296 GCF_000298275.1 Orycteropus afer afer
TCTCTCTCTCTCTCTCTCTCTCTCTGGATCTCTCTTCACTCTCTTATGAGGATTGTGTCATTATTTTGGACTAACCAGGAAATCCAAGACACTATTCCCATCTCGAGACCCTTAACTTAATTATACTTGTAAATTTCCATTTGCCACATAAGATAACCATAGATTTCAGGGATTGGGACAAGGACATCTTTGGGTTACCATTATTTTACCTTTGGAACAGTTATACTCTGCCCACATAGGAACACTATGAATTGGAATCAACTCATCAGCAACTAGCAACAACAATCAATTCTACCTTCCACAGATACCTAGCTAAACTATTATTCAAATATGAGGTTAAAAAAATATCCAGCCAGGGTTCCAGTAAGATGGTGGAATAGGCAGACAAACTATACAGACCCTCTTCAATAAAGAAAAAGGGGGCCAATTAACACAGATACAGAAAATAATCCTGGACCCCTGAGGTTTGAAAGGAGGGATACAGAGGTGGACTAAACTCCAACTAGTAGAAGAACCTGCATGAAAATATCAACAAAGGAGACATACAGAACTGTGGTCTGTCAGTGGTTCTGATGACACGGACAGCTTGGATATTGCCAAGTGGTGTAAGGACCTAAGAATTAACCTAAAAATCAGCCCTGCTAGCTAGAGGCTGCACGGAGGACTGCACTGGTGGCTGGTGAATAAAAGGTGAAGAAGCAAAGAGGACACAGGCTGAGCTGTAGACTTTTGCCTGTCTGGGGCCATATTGCACAGCCATTTTGAATGTTTACCAGATGTGTGACCATTGTGGATATTTAAAACAACAGCTTTCTCTCAGATTCCAGGGGCCTAAGAATAGGCTGCACTTGCTGGGAACCACAAGGTCATTCCAGATGTGAATAACTGGAAAGGCTCTAGTTCTCAGCTTTTTCTTTCTTCCCTTTCCTGGTTCCCACATTGTTCTTTCTTGTGGTTAACCCCATTCCTTGTTTTTCTTTTTGCATTTTTCCCTCATTATTCTCCTACTCTATCTCTTTTCTCTTATTG
>NW_006924159.1:3396-3938 GCF_000298275.1 Orycteropus afer afer
TACAAAGGACAATCAATAAGAAAAAGCTCTGATTTCTCAGCAGAAACCAGGCAAGCAAGAAGACAATGGGATGGTATACATAAAACCCTGAAAGAAAAAAATTTCCAACCCAGAATCATATACCTGGCAAAATTGTCCCTCAAATATGATGGTGAAGTTAGGATATTTCCAGATAAGCAGAAATGAAGGGAATTTGTTAAAACCAGACCAACATTATAAGAAATACTAAAGGGAGTCTTGAACAAAGAACCTATAATAACAAATAACAACTGACCATTAATATACCAGATGATGTAACACAGAAATCAACACAGCTTTGGAAGTATCCAAAGTAAAATAAGCTTACAAGATTGTAAACAGGGAACCAGAAACATCAATTATCAAATGAGGACAACTATAAACCAAAAAGAGGAGGAAAATAGTGTAGTTACAGAACTTCTAAGTGGTGAGGAAGTCAGGAGAGTTGCATGATAGAGTGGACTGTCCTAAACTTGGGAAGAAAATTATAAATCACAAGGTAACCTCAAAGAAAAATTATAAAC
>NW_006924159.1:4101-6812 GCF_000298275.1 Orycteropus afer afer
ATTGTAAACAGGGAACCAGAAACATCAATTATCAAATGAGGACAACTATAAACCAAAAAGAGGAGGAAAATAGTGTAGTTACAGAACTTCTAAGTGGTGAGGAAGTCAGGAGAGTTGCATGATAGAGTGGACTGTCCTAAACTTGGGAAGAAAATTATAAATCACAAGGTAACCTCAAAGAAAAATTATAAACATTCACATCACAATAAAGAGGACAAGCACAAATATTCAGCAAATACTGAAACAACAGCAACAAAGGAAATGATAACACAATTCAAAAACAAAATGAGCTTAGCATAGATAATTATACCGAACAAAGAAACCAGGAACACCATGAAAAAACACATAACAACATGACAACAACCAATTCATACTTGTTGATAATATTACATTGAATATCAATGGATTAAATGCACCACTCAAGAGAGAGAGAATTGCAGACTGGATAAGAAAACATAATCCATCAATATGCTGTCTGCAAGAGACACACCTTAGAGACAAAGAAAAAAAAAAAATAGACTGAAAATTAGAGGTTGGAAAAAGATTTACCAAGCAAATGGCAGCCAAAAAAGAGCAGGAGTGGAAATATTAATTTCTGATAAAATCAACTTTAAGACAAAAACCACCACAAGAGACAAGGAAGGACATTATCTAATAATTAAAGGATCAATTGAACAAAAAGATATAATCAAAATAAATATCCAGGACCCAAAGAAAGAGCCTCAAAATACATAAATCAGACTTTAACAGATTTGAAAAGGCAAATAGATGACTCCACAGTCATAGTAGAAGACTTTAATACACCACTTTCAATGAAAGATAGAACAACCGGAAAGAAACTCAACAAAGACGCAAAAGACCTAAACAATACAATCCACCAAATTGACCTTATAGACATCTACAGAGCACTTCAGCCAAAAACAGCACAGTATACATTGTTTTCCAGTGAACATGAAACATTCTCCATGATAGACCATTTGTTAGGCCACAAAGCAAGCCTTAATAAATTTAAAAATATTGAAATATTGCAAAGCATCTTCTCAGATCACAATGTTATCAAATTAGAAATCAACAATAGGAAGATCAATGGAAAAAGAGCAAACACATGGCAACTAAACCACACCCTTCTTAAGAATGACTGGGTAGTGGAAGAAATAAAAAATGAAATTCAAAAAATTCCTTGAATCGAATGAGAATGAAACCACAGCATACCAAAATCTTTGGGACCCAGCAAACGCAGTGATCAGAGGCCAATTTATAGCAATAAATGCACACATCAAAAAAGAAGAAAGGGCCAAAATCAACACTTTAAACCAACATCTCCAACAGCAAGAAAAGCCAACAGTTACCAGAAGAAAGGAAATAATAAAGATTCAAGCTGAAATCAATGAAACAGAAAATAGAAAGACAATAGAAAAAATCAACAAGACTAGAAGTTGGTTTTTAAAAAAGATTAATAAAATTGACAAACCACTGGCAAATTTAACAAAGGAAAAAAAGAGAGAATACAATTAACACAAATAAGAAATGAAACGGGTGACATCACAACAGAAGCAACTGAGATAAAAAGGGTAATATCAGGATACTACGAAGAACTGTAACTTTACTCCAACAAAATTGAAAATCTGGAAGAAATGGATAGAGTTCTAGAAACATACTACTTCCTAAAACTAACACAGACTGAGGTAGAAGAGTTGAACTGACCAATAACAAAAGAAGAAATTGAACACGTCATATAAAAATTACCAACAACAACAAAAAAAGCCCTAGCCCATATGGTTTCACTGGAGAATTCTACCAAACTTTCAGAGACAAAATGACACCAATCCTACTTAAATGATTCTAAAATATAGAAAAGGATGGAATCCTCCCAAATTCATTTTAAGAAGCAAGCATAACCTTGATACAAAAACCAGGCAAAGACACCACTCAAAAGCAAAACTACAGACCAATATCCCTTGTGAATATAGATGCAAAAATCTTCAACAAAATCCTAGCCAATAGACTCCAATAACATAGCAAAAGAATAATTCAGAATATGACCAAGTGGGTTTCATATCAGGTATACAAGGATGGTTCAACATTAGAAAAACAATCAACATCATCCATCACACAAATAAAAGAGGAAAAGTACCACATGATCATATCAATCGATGCAGAAAAGGCCTTTGATAAAATCCAACACCCATTCCTGAGCAAAACTCAGTAAGATAGGAACAGAAGGGACATTCCTCAACATAATAAAGGGCATCTATACAAAACCAAGCCAACATTATTTTCAATGGAGAGAGACTGAAACCATTCACCTTGTGAACAGGAACCAGATAAGGATGCCCATTATCACCACTTCTTTTCAACATTGTATTGAAAGTCCTAGCCAGGGAAATAAGGCAAGAAAGGGAAATCAAAGGCATCCAAATTGGTAAGGAAGAAGTCAAACTATTCCTATTTGCTGATGATATAATCCTCTACTTAGAAAACCCAAGAGAAAAATCTACTGGAACTAATTGAGAGATTTAGCATCATGGCAGGATATAAGATCACCATCCAAATATCAGTTGGACTCTTCTACACCAGCAAAGAGATTGCTGAAAAAGAAATAAGGAAATCAATAGCATTTGCAATAGCTATCAAAAAAATATTTGGGAATAAATCTTACCAGGGACACAAAAGACCTGTACAAAGAAAACTATAAAAAATTAGTTCAAGAA
>NW_006924159.1:10137-13991 GCF_000298275.1 Orycteropus afer afer
CAACTTGGCTGGGCCTGGTTGAGTGGCTGGGCAGCTGGATGTAGTATTCCCCATGATGAGACTGGTAATCAACTCCATGGTGGAATCTACTGGGATCAGGGAGTAGCTGCCTTTGGGTACGTGGTCTGCTTCCTGTATATAAGGAGAAGCTTTGAGAATGATCTCTAGCCTATGGTACGCTTGGACCTTGCATGTAGCCATGTGGTTGCTCAGCAGTCTGCCATGCTCTGCCGACCTTGGGACTTACAGTGGACTTAAGTTAATGGCCTGCCATGTGGATTGGTAACATTGAGACTGTGCCTTTTTACTTGTCAACCTTGGGGCTTTTCAGCCTCAGCAGCCAATAGCTGTCTAAGTGAAGAAACGCCTCTAGCTCCAAGGGACTGGGAGTAGGAGGCAGAGACAAGGTTGAGGGGCTTTCATCCAGCCACTAGAGCCTGGCACTTTGCACTTGGACTTAAAGCCTCGAAATTATAAGAATAAACTCCTGTTTGTTAAGGCCATCCCATTTGTGATATATTTCTTGTCAGAGCGGCACTAAGTAACCAGAACAAGCAGTATGGTGATTCCTTAAAAAGTTGGAATTAGAAATACCATTTGACACAGCCATTCCATTTTAGGTATATATCCTAATGAAGTGAGAGCCAGGATAAGAACAGATATATTCACATCCATGTCCATCGCAGCACTATTTACAATAGCCAAAAGATGGAAACAACCTAGGTGCCCCTCAACAGAAGAATGGATAACTATGGTATATACACACAATGGAAGTTATGCAATCCCAAGGAAAAACGTAGAATTTGCAAAACACCACATAGTGTGGATGAACTTGGAGGACATTATGCTAGTGAAATAAGTCAATCACAGAAGGACAAATATTGTATTAGTCCATTATTGTAAAAAATCAAGGAAAGGTTTATATATGGAGGGAAATTTTCTTTGTTGGTTACCAGGGGTGGGAGGGGAGGGGGGGCAGGAAACACTGTTAGATAGGTAGAGACAAGTATTAATTTGGGTGAAGAGAAGGGCAATATACCAAATGTGAGTAATCAACATGGTGGCATTGAGGAAGAAGAAGATGTAGAGAGTGCATGGGAGGTACAGACAGCAAAGGTGAACCCTTTTGCACACACAATATTGCATTGTCAGTGAAGGTAAGCATTGTTATATGGGCGGATAGATGAGTCTACAGGGTGAACTCTTAGGTATGTCTATGCCAGGGACTGTGTGCCCAGGGCCATGTATAGGGTTGGCAGATAATGTTTCTACAAGTGTATTTGTATGTTCTGTAAGAATATAGTAGAGCTGACAAGAAGCAAGGTTGTAGTCACTTCTTGGCCACAGCCAGCTACCCAGAGGGAGCGAGTAGTTGGACCTGTGGGCTTGGGACCATAGTCACAGGGGACATCAAGCTCAATGGCATAACATACAACACAAAAGCATTGTTCCACACCCTACTTCGGCGAGTAGTGACTGAGATCTTAAAAGCTTGCAAGCGGCCATCAAGGCTACCACTGTCAACCACTCGGAGGGGGATCTATGTAGGAGATCCTGGATAGAGTAGGAGAACAATGTGGAACAAAACTCTCAAAACTCTAAATCATTAAAAAAAGAAAAGAAAAGGGACCAGGTTTGCTGGTCTGATAGAACCTGATGGAACCACTGAGACTATGGCCCCTAGTTTTCCTTTAGGTCTGGAATTGAACCCACACTCCTGTGGCTTCCAGCCAAACAAAAGACAGGCATATGAGCTGAACATTTACATTAGGTAGATACACTCCTTGGAAAGATCGATCATAGGAGAATAGAAGGGCTGTGTATGCGCAGGGAGACAGCTCAGGGGGCAAGAGTGCATGGAGAGATGGACACAGGGAAGAGGTAATTACAGGGAGGAAATGGGAGGGGAGCCGTTGCATTGTGGTAAATTGTAGTCAATGTCATGAGACAAAGTGTATGTGAGCTGCTGTATGGAAAGTTAATTTGCTCTGTAACCTTTCATCCAAATCACAATTAAAAAAAAAAAATTCAGCCAAAACGTGACAGATTTAACTGCTCAAAAATCTTCACTGAAAGTAAAGACAAGAAATGAAGAATAAGTAACAATCTAGAAACCATACTGAGCTAATACAATTGCAGTGTCTGTGGATACATACAAATAAATACTGAGTGAATAAAACAATAATAATAATTTGGAGACTGAAATATAGGAAAGAACTAATATAACAGATTATACATTTTAAAAGGAAAAAGGATATTTGGAATTGAAACTTTCAAAAGTACTTTTAATGCTTAGAAAGATGGTAGAGATTTTGATTAAATTAACTCTGTTAATTCAAGGAGACATTTAAATTTTCAGCATAAATCCTAGAATAAACACAGTGGAATGTAACTTCTTTATAAAAGAGGGGGAAGGGATATAAATAAAACAAGATGAATCTAGTTGCTAAAGCGTGCATATTTTAGAACGAACTAACTCTTCCCTAGAAAACGTGGGTGTAAATATAAGACGTACAAAGACGGCATTGTAGCCTTGTTTATAGTAATGAAAAAGTTGAAACTCAAATAGATAAATAAACTCTGGTTTATTAATAAAAAGCAATACTAAATAGACATTAAAATAAGTGAACTATATTTACATATTTTAACATAGCTCAGTATTCAACAGCATGCTACTATTTTTGTTACATTTTTAGAAAGAACAGTACTATGCCCTATCTATATAGTCTATAAAAATTAAAGTAGAAAACATATCAAAGATTTACTTTCTAGATTCAGAATACAATTACCTCTGAAAATGGAGGAAAATAATTGGATGGTGCTTTAGCTACAGCAAACAGTTATTTTCTTTAAAAAAAAAAAAAAGAAAGAAACATTTGATAGAAATATGGTATGTGTGGTAGTTAAAGTTGTGTGTCAACTTGGCCAAGCCATGGTTTTGAGTGACTGGGCAGCTGGATGTGACTGTTCTCCATAAGACTGGATTTGGTATAATCAACTCCATGGTGGAATCTGCTGTGAGCAGCTAATTAGTTGCCTTCGAGATGCGGTCTGCTTCCCGTATATAAGGAGACACTTTGAGAAAGGTCTTCAGCTTTTGGCATATTTGGATCTTGCACTTGGCCGAGTCTTCATCTCATTGGCCTACCATATTGCTCCTGATCTTGGGATTGCTCCGGACTTGATCCGGTGGCCTGCCAAGTTCTCTTCTAATCTTGGGACTGTCCTATTTTACTAGTTGGTCTTGGTTTTGTCAGCCTCAGCAGCCAGCAGCTGTGTGAGTCAGAAAAATCTCTACTGGGCCTGGAACAGGAGGCAGAGCTGAAGCCCAAGGTCAGGGGGCCTTCACCCAGTCCCTAGAGCCGGCACTTTGAACACGGATGGTAAGAGAATAAGTTTATGTTTGCTAAAACCATCCACTTGTGGTATTCCTCTTAGAGTAGCACTAGAGAACCGAAGCAGTATTAAACCTGGTTTATAAACATATGGGTGTCTGATAAATTATGTTTTGAATATTTGAATAATTCCAGACTTAACAATAATATTTAAAAGAAAGCTGTGCCACATAAATTAAATAAGAATTTCTAAACAATTTGCTTCAAATAGTTTGCTACTCAAAAAACACTTAGAACTTACACAGCTAAAGTGAATGATACCCTTTTGGAAAGAGTTTGACTAAGGACCAAACACTCCTACTATGATACTCCAATTATTCAAAAACAAATGTACAATCCTGTTTTTGTGACTTCCTAGAATGGTTTGTTGTTGTTGTTATGTGCCGTCGAGTCAAACCCGACTCATAGCGACCTCTCCTTGGGTTTCCGAGGCAGTATCACTACGGAAGTAGGATTGCC
>NW_006924159.1:14498-16104 GCF_000298275.1 Orycteropus afer afer
AAACAGAAAAATAATAAATGTCAAGGTATGTGAGGATTACAAAACTAGAGAAAAAAAGTAAAAAGTGTAACATAAAGAGCTAGGATAGGGTTTGGGGTTCAGAAAGAGACTGGGAGAGAGAAAGACAGAAAGACATACAGAAAGGCTGCCAGACACAGACACAAACCAGCAGTAGTAATTAGAGCTCAGTGCAGAATGAAACCGAATGTAAAGTGCTTTTAAAGGCCATCAGAAAGCAATACAGCAGTAAAAATAAGAAAGACCAGAAAGAAAGATGATCTGACATGATAGCTTTCAAATCCAACCTCCATCAAATGGGAGGTGTATAACCGAGCAGTTGTAAACTTTCGTCACTAGGTACTCTGCCCAGCATTCAACAGGCAATTCCAACTAAGTATGTGGAGTTAGTTCCCTGACATATGCACAGCTCAAAAGGGCCAATTTCCAACACTCTCCGTCTAGAATTCATTAGAACTGTATCTTTCGGATCTGGCTGTAGGAAGCCTTGAATGCCAGGCACATGATGGAATGTTGTTCATAAGAAAGACAATCATTTTTAACTTGGTGTCTAGGAGTCTGCTCCCAAACAGATCAAAACCACCTGCAAAAGCATCAGTTAAACCAGTGTAACGGATGTTTCTTTCCTTTCTTGTTTCCATCATGAACGTTTCAGCAGATACCGTACTTTCTCACATGTTTATTCCTCGAGGAAAATCCCCGGATGTGCAAGATAAATTCCCCGGGGCCCGCAGGGCAGAGCCTAGGCTTCCCACTCAGACAGGGGTGGACTTAAATCTTGCCCCAAAGCTGCCCAGCGGTGCAACCCGGGTTCACATTCTGCTCAGAGCCTCGTGCTAAATGTGGATAGTAATGCCCCCTTGGGATTGTTTTTGGGGAAATAAACTAGGTTAGATTAGTCAACGTGGCACTGTCCAGTCCCGGTGAAGACTCAGTCGCTATTTGCCGTGGACTCACTAACAGCAGTGGCGGTGGGCGTAGCTGTGACATGGAAGAAGGCGTTAGCACCACGACAGTTATCCTGCAGCCATTGCTCCAGTTCCAGTTCCAGGCGGATCACCTCCACAGAGAAGGCTCCTCCGACCTCCGAGCAAATCTGCTCCCTAGGCAGGAAGCTCTCTTCTAAGCTCCTCCTCACGTTTGTATGTGGTTCCTGTTACCGCCTCCCTATTGCCACGTGTCCCGGTACTTAGCACCCAGGGCTAAGGCGGAAAAAAATCGTCATCCCGCAAGAGCAGTTTTCAGGAAGATACGTAGCTTAGTGAATGAGTTAGAACCAGTTGCCCTGGAGCCAGCCTTAGCTCATGGCAACTCCACGGTGTGTCGCAGTAGAACTGTGCTCCGCAGGGTTTCAGTGGCTGTGATCTTTTGACAGTAGGTCTTCAGGCCTTTCTTCTGAGTCACCTCTGGGTGGATTCAAACTGCCAACCTTTTTGTTAATAGTTGAGTGTTTCTCTGGTGGCACAATGCCTAAGGCATCTCACTGCTAAGCGGAAAGTTGGTGGTTCAAACCTACCAGCCACTCGGCAGAAAGGAGACTGGGCAATCTACTTCCATAAAGATTTACCGCCTGGAGAACCCAATGGGG
>NW_006924160.1:0-1190 GCF_000298275.1 Orycteropus afer afer
ATCAGCAAATAGGGATAGTTTGACTTCTTCCTTACCAATGTGGATGCCTTTGAATTCCCTTTCTTGCCTTATGGACCTGACTAGGACTTCCAGTAAAATGTTGAATAGAAGTGGTGATATAGGGCATCCTTGTCTGGTTGTGTTTGCAAGAGGAATGGTTTCAGTCTCTCCATTGAGCATCATGTTAGCTGTTGGTTTTACATGGATGTCCTTTATTATGTTGAGGAATATCCCTTCTATTCCTACTTTGCTGAGAGTTTTGATCAGGAATGGGTGTTGGATTTTCTCAAATGCCTTTTCTTCATCAATTGACATGATCATGTGGTTCTTCTCCTTTGTTTTATTTATGTGGTGGGTGACGGTGATTGTTTTTCTTATGTTGAACCATCCCTTCATACCTGATATGAACTCCACTTGGTCATAATGAATGATTTCCTTGGTATGTTGTTGGAGTCTATTGGCTAGGATTTTGTTGAAGACTTTTGCATCTATATTCATGAGGGATATTGGTCCGTAGTTTTCCTTTTCAGTGATGTCTTTGCCTGGTTTTGGTATCAAGGTTATGCTTGCTTCATAAAATGAGTTAGGGAGGATTCTATCCTCTTCCATTTTGGAATAGTTTAAGTAGGAAAGCTATCAGTTCTTCTCTGAATGTTTGGTAGAAATCTCCAGTGAAACTGTCTGGGCAAGGACTTTTTTGTTGGTAATTTTGTTATGACTCTTCAATTTCTTCTTTTGTTATGGATCTGTTCAACTTTCCCACTTCAGTCTGTGTTAGTTTAGGTAAGTGGTGTGTTTCTAGAAAGCTGTCCATTTCTTCCAGATTTTCAAATGTGTTGGAGTACAGTTCTTCATAGTATACTGATATTATTTTTTTTATTTCAGTTGGTTCTGTTGTGATGTCACCCATTTCATTTCTTATTCCTGTTATTTGTATTCTCTCTCTTCCTTTGTTAAAGTTGCCAGTGGTTAGTTAATTTTATTGATCTTTTCAAAAAACCAAATTCTGGTCCTGTTGATTTTTTCTATTGTCTTTCTATTTTCTGTTTCATTGATTTCTGCTTGAATCTTGATTATTTCCTTTCTTCTGGTGACTGTAGGCTTTTCTTGCTATTCTTTTACTAATTGTTGGAGATGTTAGATTAAAATATTGATTTTGGCTCTTTCTTCTTTTTTGATGTGTGCAGTTA
>NW_006924160.1:1575-3177 GCF_000298275.1 Orycteropus afer afer
TTCAAACCCACCAGCCACTCCTCAGAAGGAAGATGGGGCAATCTACTTCCATAGTGATACTGCCTCGGAAACCCAAGGAGGGGTTGTTATGAGTCAGGTCTGACTCGATGGCACATAACAACAACAACATGATCTGAGAAGATGCTTTGTAGTATTTCACTGTTTTCAAATTTATTAAGGCTTGCTTTATGGCCCAACATATGGTCTATCCTGGAAAA
The DNA here is from genome assembly GCF_000298275.1 of Orycteropus afer afer. NCBI lineage: Eukaryota > Metazoa > Chordata > Mammalia > Tubulidentata > Orycteropodidae > Orycteropus > Orycteropus afer. Next base: position 1,794 of record NW_006924160.1, read on the forward strand.
TATTCCATGTGCACTGGAAAAGAATATATATTGTGCTGTTGTTGGGTGAAGTGCTCTGTAGATGTCTATAAGGTCAAGTTGGTGGATTATATTGTTTAGCTCTTCTGCATCTTTGTTGAGTTTCTTTCCAGTTGTTCTATCTTTCATTGAAAGTGGTTTATTAAAGTGTGGAGACATCTATTTGACTTTTCACTCTTTTAAAGTCTGATTTATGTATTTTGGGACTCTTTCATTGGGGCCACATATATTTATTATGGTTATATCTTCATGTTCAATTGATCCTTTAATCATTATATAATGTCCTTCTTTGTCTCGTATGGTGGTTTTTGTCTTAAAGTAAATTTGATCAGAAATTAATATTGTCACTCCTGCTCTTTTACGGTTGCCATTTTCTTGATATATCTTTTTCCAGCCTTTGATTTTTAGTGCAATTTTGTCTTTGTCTCTAAGGTGCCTCTCTCGTAGACAGCACATTGATGGTTTTGTGTTCTTATCCAATCTGCAACTCTCTGTCTCTTAAATAGTGCATTTAATCCATTAACATTCAGTGTAATTATTGACAAGTGTGAATTGGTTGCTGTCATTTTGTTATGTGTTTTTTCATGGTGTCCCTGGTTTGTTTGTTCCATATTATTTTATGTTCTGAGCTCACTATGTTTATGAATCATGTTATCATTTCCTTTGTTGCTTTTGTTTAGTATTTGCTGAATATTTGTGCTTGTCCTCTTTTTCATTGTGATGTGAAGGTTTATCACTTTTCTTTGCGGTTACCCTGTGATTTATAATTTTCACCCTGAGATAAGAATAGTCCATTCTATCTTGCAACTCTTGACTTCCTCACCACTTAGAAATTCTGTAACTACACAGTAGTATTTTCCCTCTTTTTGGTGTGTAGTTGTCCTCACTTGCCAATAGATGTCTTTGGCTCCCTGTTTATAATCTTGTAAGCTCATTTTACTTTGGATATGTCCATAGCTGTGGTTTCTTGGTTTTGTCATCTTGTGTATTAATGGTCGGTTGTTGTTTGCTGTTTTTGGTTCTCTGTTCAAAGGACTCCCTTTAGCATCTCTTGTAAGGTTGATATTAACAAATTTCCTTAGTATCTGGATATCTGGAAATCTCCTAATTTCACCATCATATTTGAGGGACAGTTTTGCTGGGTATATATTTCTTGGTTGAAAATTGTTCTCTTTCAGGGTTTTACATACATCATCCCATTTCCTTCTTGCTTGCATGGTTTCTGCTGAGAAATCAGAGCTTATTCTTACTGGTTTTCCTTTGTAAATAACTTCTTGTTTTTCCTGTGCTGCTTTCAGGATTCTTTCTTTGTCTTTGGTTTTGATGAGTTTGATGATGATATGTCTTGGTGATTTTCTTTTGGGAT
>NW_006924160.1:3593-4810 GCF_000298275.1 Orycteropus afer afer
TGTAGATTTAGAATCATTTCTAATTTTTCATTTATTTTGTCATTTTGATTTTGTATTGTCTTCCAAAATTCTTCTAGGGATTTGTCTGTGTTTTCCTTTATTTGTCTCTCAATCTTTTGATGATACCTAAATACAATTCTTTTGAATTCCTTAACAGAGACTTCTAATGCTGCTTCTTCCTCAGGGTTGTGTTCTGGGTCTGTCTCCTGCTCCCTTGTTTCTACTACTTTATCTTGTTTCTTTGTGTGGACAGTGATGGTCTGTTGTCTCTAAGATGTCATGGCATTATTGTATTTAGATCTCTATTAACTGTTTGTGAAGAGCAGCCAAGGGTGAATCAGGCTTTTCTTGGTTGTTGTTTATCATTGGCCTATTGGTGGAGAAGGATGTGGTGGCTCTCAGTAAATGAAGCTTCAGGAGGTGTGGCTGTAGTTGTGTCACATGGTGACTGTTGCTGTCTTCCAGTTAGTTAGGCAAAAATAACAACTGAATAATCGTCAAAAAAGTAAAAGCAAATGGACAAAAAAATACACCATGTACTCACACAGAAACAGTAACTACTAAAAAAAAAAAGAAAAAAGACTAAAAATAAAAAAAAAGAAAACCTGCATATCTGGGAGAGGGCAATAAGAGAAAATTGGTAGAGAAGAAGAATAATGAAGAAAAAGATGGAAAAAAATGAAAAAAGAAAAACAAGGAATGGGGTTAACCATGAGAAAGAAAATAAAAAAATTGCAACCAGGAACAAGGAAGAGAAAAAATGCTGAAAACTAGAACCTGGGAGGAGAAGAATAAAGAATAATAGTAAAAAGGACAAAAGCAATAATAATAATAATAAGAGTTTTAAAATAGACAGAAACAAACAACCTAAAAAACAGAAAACAGAAAAAAAAAAAAAATCAGGGCAGGGTAGGACACCCAAATTCTGTCCAAGCATACAGACTGGGATGGAATTCCTGCCATCCCAGAAAGTGGGTGGGAATGAGGGGTGGCCACACCTCCATTCACTAAGAGGGTGTGGGGTATAAGAGTAACAAGGGGAATGTCGCACCTTTCCAGTTGTCCGGGCCCAAATGTCCTTGGGTTTCCTGGCAAGTGGAGCCTGTTCTTAAGTCCCTGGAATCTGGGAGAATGCTGTTGCTTTAAATATCTAAAATGGTCAGGGTGCTTGTAAATATTCAAAATGGCTGCACCCTCCAGACAGAGAAAATTCCACA
>NW_006924160.1:6860-13220 GCF_000298275.1 Orycteropus afer afer
GTCCTCTTCTGAATCCAGCTTGAATGAGGCAACAGAAAATACCATGAGTTGGGTTTGGTGCACCTAAGTCTTCAAAGAGACATCTTTGCTCTTCAGCACTTTAAAGAGGTGTTGTGCAGCAGTTTTTCCTAGTGCAATACAGTTTTCTGATTTCTTGACTGCTGCTTCAATTAGTGGAAGAAATCAGATGACATACTGCAGTAGGCAAAATGTTGAATGTGGAACCAAGTAATATTAAATTCTTTGACAACTTCAATCTTTTCTCCATTTACCATGATGTTGCTTATTGGTCCAGTTGTAAGAATTTTTACTTTCTTTATGCTGAGGTGTAATCCATACTACAGACTGCAGTCTTGGATCTTCATCAATAAGTGTTTCAAGTCATATTCACTTCTAGCAAGCAAGGTTGTGTTTTCCGCATATCATAGGTTGTTTATGAGTCTTCCTCTAAACCTGATGCCATGTTCTTTTTCATATAGTCTAGCTTCTCAGATTATTTTCTTAGCATACAGACTGAATAAGGATGGTGAAAGGACACAACTGTGACATACACCCTGATTTTAAATCTTATAGGATGCAGAATAATGTCTGTGGACTATGTTATACCAATTGACTTTGATGTCAACCATGAAAATATAACAATTTTTTCAACAGCAATCATTAAATATTTTATTAACCTTAGTTATGTTTGGGCCTGCAGTGAACTTCGAATAGAAATAACCGTTTTTTACTGAAACCTCTGAGATTTTTAGATTTTTTTCAACTACAGCCTAACTTGGCATTTTCTTGACTAATACACTAAATTTCTAATGAAGTCTGTAACAATCAAGTTACACAAATATCTCTGTGAATTTTAATATCTAAGCCTCATTTTTTTTCCTCTAGAGTTTTTTCAATCTTCCTGACAAATTCTAATTTTTCAAAAAGTAATTTATACCTTATTCTTCATAATTTTTTTTCACACTACCAGTTCAGAATGATTGAGAGTTTGCTTTAAGTTCCTCCTGTATAGGGTTTAAAGGAGCTGGTGGCACAGTGTTTAAGGAATTTGCCTGCCAACCAAAAGGTCAACAGTTCAAACCCACCAGCCACTCCACAGGGGAGGAAGATGGAAAAGTCTGCTTTTGTAAAGATTTACAGCCTTGGAAACCCTATGGGACAGTTCTACTCTATCCTATAGAGTTACTATGAGTTGGAATCAACTTGATGGCAGTGGGTTTAGTTTTGGTATAGAGTTTAACACGGGCAGACTTAATTATGAAGATGCTGGTCCCTTAGACACATGGGTCAATGAAAAAGAGAAATAAACTGAAATAACAATCAATGCTAATGAACCATCCTTACTGAGAATGGACAAACTATAGCATATATTACATAAGGAGACAAACTACAAGAGGGAAATCTGGGGTTGTTATGGGCCACAGTTAGCTTCTAGGGTAATCTTATATGCTAGAGTGATTGAGTAGTAAACATTTCTAGGCATAGATGAAGTTTGAAACCCCATGACATATAGTCTTGTGCTTACAGGTTTATATCTTTAGCCAGCAGCTAAGGATATAAAGGGGCAAGTCAGGAGGATAGTGTTATGCCTCTTAAAAAAGAGAAATAAGGAATAAACATTTTTTCACTAACTTCACCCAATTTAAACAACTAATACCAAGAAATAAAGTTGGAAATACAATCTAATACCTGTGAACTTAAAACTTTCTTCTTTTCCTGTACCACTATGCTTCAAATGCATAATTAATCTCATTCACATCTAACCTGGCAACAAGATCCAGAAGCTTGTTTATAAACTTAAATAAATGACAGTAATTGGGTAAGTGACTCTAGTGAACAAGGAAGAGCAATTTACTACCAACAACATTTTTTTTACTTTTCTAAAAACACTGTGCATTCCTTTATAGATAGAAATTCAATCTGAGAAACAAATAAATTCATAAAGAAAGACCTTCCTCAGGAAAATAAATAATGTGGTTGGCTTCTATTTAACTAATAGAATATAAATGATACAGCATTTATTAGCCTTTACCAGTGCTTTCATACTTTAGATTACTACACCAATATTTTCAATTTTACAAGGCTAAGAATTTGTTAAATGCAATTTGTGTTCTTCAATATCTTTAGTATATTTTACTCATACTGCCACAACCAGAAAAAAAAGCATACTTTTGTATCTCCAAAGTTAATCTGATCTTCTGTTTTATCTCACAGAAAAATACATTTTGATTCATATGACAACTCAGTTTATTCCTTGCATATAGAGTGCAATATGCATGATTGTGTTTAAGGCAGGATTGCACTTAACTGCAACTACAATTGCTTGGCACTAGAATAAGAGAATCATTACTTGAATCCCATAGCCTCATTTTTGTGAAGTCATTATATATTTCACCTAAAATAGTTATGTTGATATAGTGAAACACACACATGCACATATGTGTGTGTATACACACACACATATATACACATGTATGTTTATCTTTTAGTTGGAGGTAGACACACATTTATCTTTGATTACAGAAAAAGAACAATGTGAAGAGAGGAAAACAATAGATATGTTGAGAAAGTAAAAACGTTATCGCCATATAATCAAAAATAGGACTAAAGAAGCATATTCATCAAAAAATATGCATGTACATATGTGCATGTGTATATATATAAACCATAGGATTTGTATTTCTTTGACCAATGGATTTTCAGATTATTTTCACCTTTTTCACCAGCCACTCCTCAGAAGGAAAGTTGGGCAATCTACTTCCTCAGTGATATTGCCTGAGAAACCCAAGGAGGGGTCGCTATGAGTTAGATCCAACTCCATGGCAGTCCATTTTTTACCATTGGCTCTGAAATTGTAAGAGTAATGTGGGCTTGTGTGTACATGTTTTTTACCTTACCACTATCACAGCAGCAAGTTGAATTGGAGAATTTATTACAGAGAATGGGTAGTTTTTCCCTGAGACTTTTTGACTCAGAGCATCAGGAAAAAAAAAAATATGAAAAATTCAAGGACAACTACATTAAGCACCAAATTTTCAAGACTTGGGGCAGAAGTGCAGAAACCTGGCTCACCAGAGATCTGTAATTGCTCACTCAGATAGAATCCACCATGTATTGGCCCAGAAAAAGAGCAACTACATCCTTCTTCTCTTAAACCTTTTGGCCCCAATTTCATTCTCCCTCCCTTTTAGTCTCCTTCTGATGTGTGAAGAGTGTTCATTTATTTGTTTTCAGTGTGGTCTCACAAGAAACTCTGGCTGCAGAGAAGTAGCCAGATAGCAAACATGGAATATCTTTGACAAACAAGGAGTTTGCCTCCTACTGGTGATGAGGGGGAGAGGCATGAATAGAACACCATCAAGTCATTAAAATGTCATGCAGTTTCCAGTTGCTAATCATAATATAGAAATATGTGTCTTTATGGGTAAATTTAGTAATCAATATCGGTAACTATATAATTCCATGTCCTTAGTGTGTTTCTTAAGGAGCCCTGGTGGTACAGCAGTTAAGTACTTGGCTGCTAACTGAAAGTCAGTGGTTTGAACCCATCACCACTACAAAGATGGGGCTATCATTTCCCATAAGGATTACATCCTTTGAAATCCTGTGGGGAAGTTCTACTCTCTCCTATAGGATCATTATGAGTCAGAACTGACTTAACAGCACACAACAACACTATAATCCTTTTGGCTCTTTCTCCATATTTATTGAATATTTTTTTCTTATTTTTCTTAATTTTTAAATTACGCATGTCTCTTTTAACATAAACTATGACAGTTCAGTTTGAAAGTAGTTCAACCAATGATTATGAATAAACTAACATGAGCTTGCTTCAAGCCCTACCATATTTATTCTTGAACCAAAGATCCCCTACAAATAGTTTGTTTGTCCCTCTGTAGTTCCTTAATAACTAGTTACATGAATAAAATTAAGTATTTTTTCACCAACTATGGGCATACACATTGTGACAGTTGAAGATGTGTCAACTTGGCTGGACTCCAGTTGTGAGTGGTGGTTCCCATGATGGATCACATGACTGAGTTCTAAGCGGCCGGTCTGCCCAAGGGGAGTTTCCCCAGGGGTGTGGCCTACCTGCAATGCTATCCCAGGGACAAGCTGGAAGAACGGCATTCCGGACTATATACTTCCTGGAGCGAGCAGCTCGCTGCTCGCCCTGGAGGTTTTCGGATTCATTCTTTGTTGGGAACAGCAACCAGCGTGCTGCATGTCAGCTTGATTCTCTCGGCTCTGTTGTGCTTACGGGAACCAGGAGGCTCTGGGCCTCATCCCCCTCCAGAGACGAACTTTGTGGCTTGAACTCCTTGCCGTGCGTGCGAAAGCCAGACGGCTCCGGGTCCCATCCCCCTCCAGAGATGAACTTTTCAGCTTGAACTTGTCGGCTTCTACATGCTTGTGAGCCATTTATCTAAGATAAATTTTTCTCTCTCTCTCTTTCTCTCTCTATAAATATATATATATACTTTGCTGGTTTTGTGTTTCTCTAGAGAACCCAATCCAACACACACATATATTAATTCTAATTTTCACAATAACTCTATAAGAGAGGCAGTAACTATTTGTTTAGCTTTATAACAACAAAAAAAAAAAATGAGGACAAAATAGCAGATGTTGATATCTGTAAATAGTACATGTGAAGAAATTGAGGCTATAATGAACTCTGAGAAGGATATGTTCATCTAAATTCCCTAAAAAGAGACAAATGCAGATCTTCTGCCCCAGGTTCAGTGAAGAACGGCTCTTCTCAGACCTCTAAACAGAAATTCCTCTACTAGAATATATGTATAAAAGTATATTAAGAAATAGACAATCTTCATAAACAACAACAAAAATAGGAATTAATTAAAATATCCATCACCTTATATGCACAACCATGTTCATCACAACACTATTTACAATAGCAAAGAGATGGAAACAACCTAATTGCCTATAAACAGATGAATGGATAACCAGAGTAGTACATGTACACAATGGAATATTATGCAACATTAAAGAATAATGAAGAATCCATGAATCACCTCATAATGTGGATGAACTTAGAGAACATTATACAGAGTGAAGTCAATTACAGAAGGACAAATGTTATATGAGTCCAATATTATAAAAAGTTAAGGAAAGGTTTACACAGAGAAGGAAATCTTCTTTGTTCATTACCAAAGATGAGAAGAGAGGGGAAGGAAAATTGCTGACTAGTTAAAAGACATGTGTTGATTTGAGTGAAGGGAAAGACAATATAACAAAAGTGTGTGACCAGCACAATTTCACTATGGAAAAGAACACAGAGATGTGCATAAGAAGTACAAATAACAAAGGTCAATACTTTTACATACATAATACTGCAGTATTAATCTAAGGTTGGATACACAGACATACAAACAAGAAGATCAGGTAAGGATAGGCAAATGGGAATATACTCATGACTATACACCTCAGAAAGAAGATGGGGCAATCTACTTCCGTAGCGAAACTGCCTCCGAAACCCAAGGAGGGGTTGCTCTGAGTCAGGTCCAACTCCACAGCACATAACAACAACAACAAAGACATAGGTTTGGCAGATGATATTCCTACATGCACATATGCATGTGCTATTTACATGTCCATATGCAGTATAAAGAAAACAGGGGACAAAGTTAGGATAGTTTCTTAACCACAACATACACCTTGAGGGAGTGTGTCTCTGGGCCTGCAGGCTCAGGGGCATGGTGGCAGGGGTTGTCATGTACAACACAGTACACAAAACTATTATTCTACATCCTACTTTGGTGACTGGTGACTGTGGTCTTAAAAGCCTGTGAGTGGCTATCTAAGATGAAATTATTGGTCTAACCTTGTCCAGAGCAAAGCAGGGTGAAGAAAACCAAACATATATGGAAACAATTAGGCTAAGGGACTAGTGGGTCATGGGAACCTTGGCCTACATGACAGTGAGACCAGAAGAAATAGATGATACCCGGCTACCAATGCCAACCACTTGGAAGAGGATCAATATTGGAGATCCTGGATAGAGTGGGAGAAAATGTGAAACAAAATTCAAAAACATGAAAAATACATTAATTACTAGTCTGGTAGAGACTGATTAAACCCCCAAGACTAAGGCCTAGATTATCCTTTGTGCCTGGAATTGGCCTCCTTCCCATGGGTTAGCACTCATGTTCTATCCAAGCCAACTGATTATTGACCTTCAGTTATTCTCCAATGCTTTCTTGCCAGTCTTCATGAGTTTGGTGCACCAAAATGCTACATTAACAAATGCTTCAATGTGGCTTCCTAGACTTTGATACTCTTTAAAATTAGTTTAGGGATTTTCTCACTTGAGTACTTTGAATGCCCCTAATTAGAACT
>NW_006924160.1:14810-15787 GCF_000298275.1 Orycteropus afer afer
CTTATGTTAAAGTTCAATGAAGACTACTAGAGAAGGGGAAGATTTTGTCTCTTATAGTCTCTCAGGGACCCAGGCTGATAGAGATTTCATCTCTATGCATACTATAATTACCTATGAAGGGGAAGTGGCCATGGTAATTTGCACATGGTTTTATAGCTTTATACAGAAATAGCACATCATTTCCACTCACTTTTTATTGGCCAAAGCAAGCTGTATGGCCATGTTTAACATGCAAGGGGACAGAAAACTGTAATCCTGTCAAGTGCCTGGAGAAAATGTGAAGTAAGATATTTGCAGTAGCCCTTGAGACTACCATATAATCTCATAAAACTCTACATATAATGTAAAATAAATCAATTCATAGGCTAAAAGGGAGAAATCATGCTACTTAGAGATAAATCAAATGTAGATTTAAAGGAAAAAATCTGGAGGTGAAGATCATATTCCAAGGATTGCCTTGTAGTCACACTGACCTCCATATGCAGAGGCAGAAAAAGAATAATCAGATACATTTTTGACTGTTGCTGTTGTTAGGTGCTGTCAAGTCAGTTCTGACTCATAGCAACCCGATGTACAACAAAACGAAAACACTCTCCAGTCCTGCACTATCCTCAAAATATTTGCTATGCTTGAGCCCATTGTTGCAGCCACTGGGCCAATTCATATCGTTGAGCGTCTTCCTCTTTTTTGCTGACCCTTTACTTACTAAGGATGATGTCTTTCTCCAGAGACTGGTCCCCCTTGATAACATGTCCAAAGTAAATGAGAAAAAGTCTCCCCATCTTTGCTTCTAAGGAACATTCTGGCTATAGTTCTTCCAAGACAGATCTGATCATTTTCTATGGCAATCCACAGTATATTCAATATTTGTCTCCAATATCATAATTAAAAAAGCAGCAATTGCTCTTCATAAACAGTTAACAGAGATCAAAATACAACAACGTCATGATGCCTCGGAAGCAACAGACCATCACAGC
>NW_006924161.1:0-1781 GCF_000298275.1 Orycteropus afer afer
TAGGTGATCTGTCCCTCCTTGAAAGTGGTGTGTTAATGTCTCTTAACTCTGGTAGCATAGTACCTAAGGCACTTGGCTGCTAACCAGAAGGCTGGTGGTTTAAACCAACAAACCACTCCTCAGAAGGAAGGTTGAGCAATCTAATTCCATAGTGATTCCACCTGGGAAGCCCAAGAAGGGGTAATTATGAGTCAGGTCTGACTCAACAGCACATAATAACAACAACTACTACTACTGCTATTGTAGAATTATCTATTTTCCCTTTCAATTCATTTATTTTGGAACACTTTCACTGGGTGCATAGATATTTATAGTAAAGTCTTCTTTGTCAATTGACCCTTCAGCGTCATAGTGTCCTTCTTTGTCCCTTATGCTGTTTTTCACCATAAAGTCTATTTTATCAGAAATTAATATTGCCCCTCCTGTTCTTTTTTGTTTACCTTTGGCTTGGTATGTATTTTTTTTTTTTACTTCATAACTTTTAATTTGTTGTTATCTTTGTGTGTAAGGTGGGTCTCTTGTGTGCATCATATTTATGGGTCTTCTTTTCTCTTTCTCTGAACTGGTACATTTAGTCCATTCTCATTGAGTGTAATTAGTGATAGGTATGAATTGATTGCTGTTATTCTACTGTGTTTTTTGTCATACTGTTGGAGATTTCCTTGGTCAAATGCTTTTCTGTGCTGAGTTCATTTTGTTATCAAGTGTTTCTTCTCTTTTCTTCTTTATTTTTGGTTTTGTTATCACTAAGCCCATATGTTTTCTTTTTGTCTGAATTTCCTTTAAAAAAAAAAAAAAAAAACATACCACACTGACTGCAGTTGAGTTGGATCCAACTCATAGTGATCCCTCCTTGGGTTTACAAGGTGGTATCACTACAAAAGTAGTTTTCCCAACCTTCCTTCTGAGGAGTGACTAGTGGGTTTGAACCACCAGCCTTCTGGTTAGCAGGCAAATGCCTTTGGCACTATGGCAATATCATGAAAAAAACACATAATAAAATGACAGCAACAAATGCATACTTGCTGATAATAGCATTGAATTAAAATAAGTTAAATGCACCACTCAAGAAGGAGAGTTGAAGACTGGATTAAAAAATATATTTTTATATATGACCCATAAATATGCTGCCTATTAGAAACTTACCTTAGAGACAAAGACAAAATTCGGCTAAAAATCAAACATTGGAAAAATTTATTTCAAGTAAATGACAATAAAAAAAGAGCACAACCAGCAATACAAATTTCTGATAAAATAGACTTTAAGACAAAAATGACCATAAGAGACAAAGAAGGACAATATATAGTTATTAAAGGATCAATTGAACAAGTGATAATAACCACAATAAGTATCTACACACTCAATAAAAGAGCCCCAAAATACATAAATCAGACTTTAACAGAATTGAAAAGACAAATAGAAGATTCCACAGTAATAGTAGGAGACTTGAAAACACCACTTTCCATGAAAGACAGAACACCTGAAAAGAAACTCAACAAAGTTATCAAGGAACAAAACAATAAAATCAGCCACCTTAACTTTATATAAAACTACAGAGCACTTCACCCCAAGACAGCACAATATACATTCTTTTCCACAGCACATGGAACATTCTCCAGAATAGAGTACATGGTAGGCCTCCAAACAAGTCTTAGTAAATTTAAAAACATTGAAATACTACAAAGCATCTTTTTAGTTCACAATGCCATAAAATTATAAATTAACAATAAAAAGATAAATGGAAGAAAAGCCAACATATGGAACTGAAAAACATCCTGCTT
>NW_006924161.1:6871-8198 GCF_000298275.1 Orycteropus afer afer
TAATCTAATATTCTCACCTTACATATGAGATGGAGGAATGAAGAAGTGAAATCACAAAGCTAATACAAGACAGTGTTTAAGTTCTCACTTCAGAAAAAAATCCTTAACGACTTCAATATTTTTCTCCTATTGGAGACAAAACAAGAGCATATGCCTGACATTTGCCATAAGGGATTTGATTTAGATAGAGTAAGACTTTCAAACAGATTATTGTCAAGAGCATCCCTGTAGTCACCTTTCTTAATTGTAGTGAGAAGACCCTGGGTAGAAGACAGGCAGGAAGAGTGTTCTTTCAGTTTTATATATAGTCTGGCAAAATAACCCTTGGGGAAAAGATTGAAATAGATTATAATTACGTGGGGTTTTACTAGGAATGTATCTTTATAAATCTTACTCTGATACATATATATTTTTTGTTCTCCTAGCAGTTTCTATCTACAGCAGCTGCTCTAGTTTCAAGATCTAGATTTTTAATTTTTTTTTGATTCCGCAAGTATTTTTAAATAATAGTTTGCTCTTCTCTTTCAATGATGAACTCTCATATCTCTTTATGTGAAAATGTATATTTTATATTGAAAGTTAATTTGAATAAATTAAAGTATCTTGAAGAACAGTTTTTAAAAGACTGTAAAGCACATGGGGTAGCAAATGCAATATTATCTATGCCTAATAAATTCAGTGACCACAATCATGTTAGAATGTAATGAAAATAAATTATATTAATTTTGTTATGCAACTTGTTCCTATATTACGAAATGCTGATTCTATTTATATTAATTAAAATTTCAGAAAGATTTCTTATGAAAATATTATTCTCTGCTCAGGATCTAAAGGTGGGCACACATATTAATTTTATATGCTAGTCAATAAATATGATCAACCAGTTAGAGCTCAGACTTCTTGTGGCACTAAAGCTATTTGGTTATTTGATAGAGGAAAAACAAAACAAACAAACAAACAAAAAATACACCAGTTGGGAATCAGGGTGAAGATGATGACAATGAAAAGAAAGAGGAGGAGTAGGTAAAGAAGAGGGTCACAGGACCCAAATAAAAGGCAGAAACCTAGATTTGTACCAGAAAGGAATTACACAACTCAGTATAGTCTAGATATAATGAATTGTATGCCAACTTTACAAGGAATTATTTCTAATCGCTTTTCAGGTCCCTTGCTTCACTAGAGAAGCCCCAGGGGTTCACCAGCTAACTGCTTGTATGCTAACCAAAAGGTCAACAGTTCAAATCCACCAGCCATTCTGCAGTAAAAAATATTTGGCAAAGTGCTTCCTTAAAGATTGCAACCTGGAAATTCTATTGTGTGTGGGGGG
>NW_006924161.1:9466-10634 GCF_000298275.1 Orycteropus afer afer
TAAATGTTCAAACTGAAGAAGTGTCTATCTACAATATGGAAATTTTCTAAGAAAACTGGCACATTGATATTCTAATTACAGGCCAATTAAATAACCCATTTCTAATAATTACCACTGGAATCTGTACTAATATAAATCAGATCTAGGAAAGTTGCTTTATATGAAACTTCTTTTCAATGTGCTGATTTTTCAAGCATATTCAAGTTAAAAAAGAAAAAAAAATGAAAGAAAATATGACCTTTTAAGTTTATTAATGCCTTTGTGAATTATTATCTTTCCTTTTAGAATCATTGTTAACTTGTTAAACTAGATGATTTAAATGAAAGGAGAAGTGTAAATTCAAATAGGTTCATAATAGTGCATGCATTAGTGTGATTATAATTTCAAATATACTTGGCAATAACAAAGTATGTGGATGAATCATCATCATATTATTATTGTCCTATATTAAACCAGGGCTTATATTAGATGCATATATTTAGATAGTTTGGAGTCTAAATCTGAACCACGTGGTTTTGCTTCTATAAGCTAAAATCAATACCAGAAATAGAAGATTATGAAGTATTTGTAGTGTCATAAAATATGATTCACATTCAAGAAATGCTATTTCATAAAACTAGGTTGCTAGACATGCAGCCAAGTGACTGAAACTGAATCTTGTAAATTATTGGCTATGACTACAAATTTTAGGTGATAAAGAACAAACATAACCAAGGGCTTTGGAGTAGAGATAAAATTTAATCAAGCTATTGCTGGAATACTCTTTCTTTGACCTTAATGTTTGGAATACAGTCATGATTTTTCCATATTGTTTCTATAATTTCAGTAATATCTAGCTTCATTATTATAGTATTTGGATTTTATGAGTCAGTCAGTAGAGTGTATTTTCTCCAATACTCTACAGTCATTTATGTGTTTCAATTTATATAATATTTATCTTTCTTGTAACATTTGTATAATATTTGTATTTGCAGTCCATAAACACAGTTATGTTTGTTATGTGCCGTTGAGTCAGACCCAACTCATAGCGACCCTTCCGTTGGTTTCTGAGGCAGTACCACTACAGAAGTAGATTGTCCAACCTTCCTTCCGAGGAGCAGCTGGTAAGTTTGAACCGCCAGCCTTCTGGTTAGCAGTCAAGTGCCATAAACACTAGACTGAACTATTT
>NW_006924161.1:11039-12746 GCF_000298275.1 Orycteropus afer afer
CAGGTATATTCAATAGAATGATGAAAGTCTAACCTGGCTGAAAAATGAGAATATTAAGATGATAAGAAGAAAAAAGGACGTGATAATATCAATAAATCATGTGTCTTCATAGGGATTAAAAGTTACTGAGGTTGGCATATTAAAGAAAAAGAGAAGAGAAGAAAAGAAGTAGCTTTCAAAACTGAGGTGATTATAAATGACATTTAGAGAAAGGATAACACTTCATAAAGGCAAAGTCGAGACGATAAAAAGTGTAAGTGAAACAAGGTGAAAAGCAGAGCTGTGCAGGTAAAGAGATCAAATAAATGGAAAAACAAAACACCATCATCAACAGCAAAGAAAAAAAAGTGGCACTTAAAAGATTGAAGAAAAGTACATAAAAATGCTACACTTGTCATTTTGTCATATTGTGGAAGCTTGTATGTTGTTATGATGCTGGATGTTATGCCAACAGTATTTCAATTACCAGCAAGAGCACCCATGGTGGACAGGTTTCACAGGAGCTTCTAGATCAAGAAAGATTAGGAAGAGAGATCTGGTCCTTCACCACTAAAAATTAGCAAATGAAAAACTTGTGGATCCCAAGAGTTTGAATCTTTTGTTTTGGACACGTTGACAGTAAGAATCAATCACTGGAGGAACACAGCATGTTTGGTGAAATACTGATACCCACAGTAAGATATATTAACACTAAAGCCACAGAAATGGATTCAAACATGAAAGCAATTGAGAAAATAATATAGGATGAGGCAGTGATTTGTTCTGTTGTCCATAAGTTCAAAGGGTTGGAGTTGAAGCAACAGCAGGTGTCTATCTGTGTATATAAAAATTACAAAGAAATAGACAGGAATAATGTTAAAGAGACAAGAGTGATTATTTAAGGAAAGGTGAGTAGTTATGCAAACCACAGAAACTGCAAGAAGTAAGAGATATTATGCTGTAATGTCACAGGCTTTACAGGAACAGTGATCTTCAGAAGAAGGGATGGATACCAACACTGCAGCTAAGGAAAGGAGTACGAGTCAGGGAGAAAAATTTTATAACACTGAAGAAACACTTGTAAATTCACCACCTTGAAATATGTACACAATAAAAGATTTAATTTTAATTAGAAGATTATAACTGTCTCCCATATCTAACATTTTACCAATACACCAACAATACTCCAAGATAATAACAGTGAAATTAAAGTAGAAATAGCTGTAAAACATAGATTCTCTATGAAAACAAATACTTAAGAAAAGCCAAAGTTAAGAAAGAAACAAAAATAAGGATGTGGTAGATATGTTTGTGTGTCAACTTGGCTGGGCCTGGTTGAGTGGCTGGGCAGCTGGTGGTAGTTATTCCCTATGATGAGACTGACAATCAACTCCATGGTGGGATTTACCACAAGCATCTGAGTAACTGCCTTTGGGATGTGGTCCACTTCCTGTATATAAGGAGAAGCTTTGGGAATGGTCTCTAGCCTATGGCATGCTTGGATCCTGCATGTAGCCATGTCATTGTTCACCAGCCTGGCATGCTCTGCTGACCTTGGGACTTACAATGGGCTTAAATTAATGGTCTGCTATGTGGATTGTTTACATCAGGACTGTGTCTTTTTACTTGTCAACCTTGGGCTTCTCAGCCTCAGCAGCCAGCAGCTGTCTGAGTGAAGGAATGCCTCTAGCTTCAGTGGGCTGGGAGCTGGAGGCGGAGCTGAAGTCC
>NW_006924162.1:0-2246 GCF_000298275.1 Orycteropus afer afer
GGTCAATGACATGAGACAAAGTATATGTGAACTGCTGTATGAAAAGTGAATTTACTCTGTAAATCTTCACCCAAATCCTAATTAAAAAAAAAAAAAAAATCATCTCTGACCACAATGCTATAAAACTAGAAATTAATAATAGAAAGAGCAAGGAAAAAAGCATCAAATATATGGAAGCTGAACAACTTTGCTTAAAAATTATTGGGTTACAGAACAGATAAAAACTGAAATAAAAAAATTCCTAGAAACTAATGAGAATGAAGATACATCCTACTAAATCCCATGGGACACAGCAAAAGCAGTACTCAGAAGACAGTTTATAGCAATAAATGCATACATCAAAAAAGAGGAAAGAAACAAAATCAACACTCTAACTTTTCCACTCCAACAACTAGAAATAGAACAACAAAAGAATCCTACAGTATCTAGAAGCAAGGAAATAATAAAGATCAGAGCAGAGAGAAATGAAACAGAAAACAAAAAACTATAGAGAAAATCAACAAAACTAAGAGCTGGTTCTTCAAAAGATTAATAAAATCGATAAACCATTAACAAAAGAAAAGAAGGAAAATACCCAAATCACAAGAATTGTAAAGAAAAACAGTGTCACCACAACAGAACCAACTGAAATAAAAAAGATACTTACAGAATATTATGAAAAACTGTACCCCAATAGATTTGAGAACCTAGAAGAGATGGACAAGTTTCTAGAATCACAAGACCTATCTAAATTTTCCCACTTAGAAATAGAAAATTTGAACAGGCCCATAACAAGAGAAGAAATTGAACAGGTCATAAAAATACTTCCCACAAAGAGAAGCCCTGGACCTGATGGCTTCACTGGAGAATTCTATCAAATATTCAGAGAAGAGTTGACACCTATGCTACTCAAGCTGTTCCAGAACATAGAATAGGATGGAGTACTCCCAAACTCATTTCATGAAGCAAGCATAACACTAATACCAAAGCCAGGGAAAGACAACACTAGAAAGGAAAACTACAGACCAATATCACTCATGAATATAGATGCAAAAATTTTTAACAAAATCCTGGCCAACAGAATCCAACAACATATTAAAAAATTAATACATCCGGACCAAGTGGGATTCACCAGGTTTGCAAGGGTGATTCAACATCAGAAAATCAACCAATGTAATTCAACACATAAACAAAACAAAGGAAAAGGACCATATGATTATATTAATTGATGCAGAAAAGGCATTTGATAAAATCCAACATCCATTCCTGTTTGAAACACTCAGCAAAATAGGGATAGAAGGAAATTTCTCAACATAATAAAGGGTATATATGCAAAGCCAACGGCCAACATCATTGTAAATGGAGAAAGACTCAAGGCATTTCCCTTACGAACAGGAACCAGACAGGGATGCCTTCTATCACCACTGCTATTTAACGTTTTATTGTAAGTCCTGACCAGGGAAATTAGGCAAGAAAGAGAAATAAAAGGCATACATATTGACAAAGAGGAATTAAAACTATCTCTATTTGCAGATAATATGATCTTATACATAGAAAACCCAAGGACTCAGTAAAAAGACTACTGGAACTAATAGAGAGATTCAGCAAAGTGTCAGAATACAAGATCAACATACAAAAATCAGTTGGATTTCTCTAGCAGCAAGGACTCCTCTGATAAAGAAATAACGGAAATCATACCATTCACTATAGCTATGAAAAAGATACAATATCTAGGAATAAACCTCACCAACGACACAAAAGACCTATACAGAGAAAAGTACAAAACACTGCTACAAGAGACAACAAGGGTACTACATAAATGGAAGAAACTGCCTTGTTCATGGATAGTTAGACTAAACATTGTGAAAATGTCAATACTACCTAAAATAATCTATATATTTAACACAATCCTGATCCAGATTTCAACACAATTTTTTAAGGACATGGAAAAACTAACTACTAATTTCATATGTAAAAGAAAGAGACCTCGAATAAGTGGAGCACTTCTTAAGAAGAAAATCAAAGTGGGAGGCCTCACACTCCCAGATCTTGTTGTTGTTTTTGTTAAGTGCCATCAAGTCGTTTCCAACTCATAGCGACCCCATGCACAGCAGAACGAAACACTGCCCAATCCCGCACCAGCCCCACAATCCCTGCTATACTTGATCCCATCATCGCAGCCACCGTATCAATCCATCTCGTTGAAGGCCTCCCCCTCTTTCGTCAACCCTCCACCCTACCAAGCATGACATCCTTCTCCAGGGAAT
>NW_006924162.1:4571-7642 GCF_000298275.1 Orycteropus afer afer
TTGCTATTCATAAGGTTTTCCCTGGCCAATTCTTTCAGAAGTGGACGGCCTCTTCCTTCTTCCTAGTCTGTCTCAGTCTATAAACTGGGCTGTTACCTATGCACCAGGTGCATCTCTCTGGGTTTTAAACACCAGCGATCCCAGATCTTAAGAACTACTATATAGCCACAGCAGTCAAAACAGCATGGCATTGGTACAATGATAGACAGATAGAGCAATGGAACAGAATCGAAAGTTCAGACATAGACCCATCCATCTATGGACAACTGATCTTTGACATAGGCCCAATGGGGAAGACAAATGTTGCTGGCAAAACTGGATATTCACCTGTAGAAAAATGAAAGAAGATCCATACCTCACCCCATACACAAAAACAAACTCAATCTGGATCAAAGACTTAAATCTAAAACCCCAAACTATAAAATTCATCAAAGATAAAATAGGGCCAAATCTAGGATCCCTAATTTATGGCATAAATAGACTGTCAAGCATATCCCAAAAAGTGCAGGAGATAGAAGAGAAGCTAGATGAGTGTGACCTTTTAAAAATTAAATTATTGTGCATGCCAAAAGATTTTGTCAAAAGGGTAAAAAGAGAACCTACAGATTGGGAGAAAATATTTGCCTATGACATATCTGACAAAGGAATTATTTCCAAAATCTACAGAAAACTTCAACACCTCAACACCAAAAAGACAAATAACTCAATTCACAAATGGGCAAAAGACTTGAACAGACACTTCACCAAAGAAGATATACAAACAGCCAACAAACACATGAGAAATTGCTCATGATCATTAATCATTAGAGAGATGCAAATCAAAACAACAATGAGATATCATCTCACCCCAGTAATAATACTAAATTTCAACAGATCAGATAGTAACAAATGCTGGTGGGGTTGTGGAGAGATTGGAACTCTTGTGCGCTGCTGATGGGATTGTAAAATGGTATAACCATTGTGGCTAACGGTATGGCATTTCCTTAAAAACTGAAAATAGAAGTACCATTTGACCGAGCAATTCCATCACTAGGAACATATCCTAAAGAGGTGAGAGGTAGCGCACGAACAGACATATGCACACCTGTGTTCATTGCATCACAATTCACCATAGCAAAGAGATAGAAACAACATAAAAGCCCATCAAAGGATAAGTGGATAACCAGATTATGGTATATCCACACAATGGAATACTATGCCACATTAAAGAACAAGGAGGGATGCACGAATCATCTCCCAACACAGATCAACCTGGAGGACATTATGCTGAGTGAAATAAGTCAATTGCAGAAGGACAAGTACTATATGAGCCCATTAGTGTAAAAAGACAAAGAAAGGTTTGCTTGGGAAAGGGAACTCACCTACTAGGTTACCAGGATTGGGGGGGAATGGGAGGGATTGATTTAGGGCTAGTTGGGGCTTACACACTGACATGAGTAGGGGGAGGGATATACAGGAAGGATATATGACCACCATGATAACATTGGAAAACGAGAGGACACTGAACTGTGCACATGAGAGATAGATGACAGATGCTAAATCCAACCAATGTGTCCACAATACCACATTGTCATTAACACCAAACACTAGACTATACAGATAAACACATAAACACCTAAGATGATCAGGCAGGGGTCAGTGGACAGACGTATACTCTAGACCAAGGATAGACTCAGCTGAGCCTAATCTTGTACAGACACAAGTAATACAAAATATCTGCAGTTCTTACAGAAACAATAGAAGAGAGACACAGAATAATCCCTCCCACACATCCTGACACTATGGGACAGAGATCCAATAGGTCTACTACCTCAGGACCTTAGTACACCAGACTCAATTGGCACAGCAAAATATATAAAAGCATTGCTCCACATCCTACATTGTTGAGTAGTGACCGGGGTCTTAAAAGCTTTCAAGCAGCCATCTAAGATGCAGCTAATGGTCTCCTAGTGTCAGAAGTGAAGAAGAATGCAAACAAACTAACAAACAACAAAAAAGGGGGAGGGGGAGAGTTAGAAGCAATCAGCCCTGGGACACAATGGCCCTCAAGACTAGAACTGGATAGTGCCTTACTACCAAGGCCAACCACTCAGGAAAGGATCAAATCTGGAGATCCTGAAAAGAGTGGGAGGGAAATGGTGGAAAAAAATCCAAAAACTCAATAATGATCAGAATTACTGGTCAGATAAAATCTGGTGAGATTCCCATTACTATGGCCCTGAAATACATTTGGTACCTGGAATAAAACTCACTCCCCAGGCTCTCATGCCAATAGTTAACAAGATGTACACACAGACCACTCAACCCAGGATGCTGCACCCACATACATACTCAATGGTAATACATCCCTTAGACAAATAGACCATGGGACACAAGAGGACAAACATTCAATCTGAGGAAATGCAGGAGAAACAGGAGTGCATAATTATGAGAGGCACAGGGAGAGGATTGCAGGGTAGGGAGGAGAGGAGACTGGGTTAGCGTTGGACATGGTGAATGGGGAATGAAACTAAATCTACGCAAGACATTGAATGTAAAACAAGCTCTTAAAATAAAAATATTAATTTTTTTTTTTTAAAAAGAAAGAAACCTAGAACACCATGAAAAAACACATAACAGATTAGCATCAAGATGGCAGACTATGCAGAAAGACTGCACAGACCCTCTTCAACAAAGAAAAGGGAAACCAATTAACACAATCACAGAAGATAATCCAGGATCCCTGAGACTTGAAGGGAAGTATATACAAGTGGACTAAGCCCTAACTAGCAGAAGAAATTGCGTGGAAATACCAAAAAAGGAGACAGATGGAGCTGTGGTCTGGCAGCAATCCTGAGCAACCCTGAGAGCACAGACAGCTTGGAGATTCCTGAGTGGTGGTAGGACCTAAGAATTAAAATCACCCTGCTAGCCAGGGACTGCACAGGGGACTGTGCACAGTGGCTGGGGAACAAACGGAGAAGGTGAAGAGAAAGGTGGACTGAGCTCTGGACTTTTGCCAGTCCAGAGGACGCTGCCATTTTGAAGGTTTAAAAAGCAGCTTGACTATTTTGGATATTTAAAGAGACAGC
>NW_006924162.1:12495-13072 GCF_000298275.1 Orycteropus afer afer
ACAAAGGCCCAGAATCCATTAAATAGGGAAGAGAATGTTTGTTTAAAAATGGTGTTGGCAAAACTGGAGAACCATTTGCAGAAAAATGAAACAAGATCTG
The DNA here is from genome assembly GCF_000298275.1 of Orycteropus afer afer. Lineage (NCBI taxonomy): Eukaryota > Metazoa > Chordata > Mammalia > Tubulidentata > Orycteropodidae > Orycteropus > Orycteropus afer. Next base: position 12,596 of record NW_006924162.1, read on the forward strand.
TACCTCACACCATACAAAAAATGAACTCCAGATAGATCAAGGGCTTATATGTGAAACCCAAAACTATACAGTTCCTCAAGGAAAATCTAGGGGCAAATTTAAGGGCCATAATAAATGGCATAAATAGACTATCAAGCATAAGTCAAAATTCATGAACATCAGAAGAGAAACCAAATGATTGGGACCTTCTAAAAATTAACATTTTATGTGCTTCTAAGACTTCTCCAAAAGAGTCAAAAGAGAACCTACAGATTGGGAAAAACATTTGGTAATAAAATATCAGACAAGGGACTTATCTCTAGAATTTATAGAAAACCACAACACCTCAATAACAAAAAGACAAACAATCCAATTAAAAAGTGGGCAGAAGACATGAATAGACAATTCACTATGAGGATATTCAATGGCCAACAAGCATGTGAAGAAATGCTCACAATCATTAGCTATTAGAGAGATGCAAATCAAAACAACAATGAG
>NW_006924162.1:14450-15407 GCF_000298275.1 Orycteropus afer afer
TGACAAGGGGCAAGGTTGTGGTCACTGCTTGGTCACAGCCAGCTACCCAGAGGGACTGAGTATTTGAACCTGTGGGCTTGGGACCATAGTCCCAGGGGACATCAAACTCAATTGGCGTAACATAATATAAATAACATTGTTCTACCTCCTACTTTGGCGAGTAGTGACTGGGACCTTAAAAGCTAGCAAGCTGCTGTCTAGATGCAACGATGGATCTCTCCTCATCCAGAGCAAAGAAGAATGAAGAAAACCAAAATTCATGGAAACAATTAGTCCTTGTGACTGGTACACAATCCTATCTGCAGCCTATATGACTATGAGACCAGAAGAACTAGACAGTGCCCAGCTACCACTTTCATCCACTTGGAGGGGATCTATGTAGGAGATCCTTGATTGAGAGGGAGAACAATGTGGAACCAAACTCAAAATCATTTAGAGAAAAAAAAAAAGCAAAAAACGTGGGACCAGGTTTTCTGGTCCGATAGAGCCTTGTGGAACCACTGAGACTATGGCTCCTAGCTGCCCTTCAGGTCTGGAATTGAATTCACACCTGTGGTCTCCAGCCAAACAAAATACAGGCATATGAGTTAAACATTTACCTCAAGTAGATACACTCCTTGGAGAGAACAATCATGGGAGAAAGAAGGGAAGCTTATGCACTGGGAGACAGCTCAGGGGGCATGAGGGTATGGAGGGATGGACACTGGGAAGTCTTAACTATGGGGAGGAAGTGGGAGGGGAGCTGTTGCATTATGGTAATCTGTGGTCAATGACATGAGACAAAGTATATGTGAACTGCTGTTTGGAAAGTGAATTTGCTCTGTAAATCTTCACCCAAATCACATCAATCAATTAATAAATAAATAAATAAGAGAAAAAACACATAACAAAATGACAGTAACCAATTCATACCTGTCAATAATTACACTGAACATTAATGGATTAAATAAACAACTC
>NW_006924163.1:0-533 GCF_000298275.1 Orycteropus afer afer
CATAACAAGAAGAGATATATGCACACCCGTGTTCATCGCAGCACTATTTACAATAGCTAAAAGATGGAAACAACCTAGGTGTCCATCAACGGAGGAATGGATAACCAAACTATGCTACATACACAAAATGGAATGCTATGCAACACTGAAGAATAATGTAGAATCTGCAAAATACTGCATAACGTGGATGAACTTGGAGGACATTATACTGTGTGAAATAAGTCAATCACAAAAAGACAAATAGTGTATTAGTCCGTTATTGTAAAAGTTGAGTAAAGGTTTATCTGTAGAAGGAAATTCTCTTTGTTGGTTACCAGGGGTGGGAGGGGAGGGGAGGGAACACTGTTAGATAGATAGAGAAAAGAATTGATTTGGGTGAAGAGAAGGGCAATGTACCACATGTGATTGACCAATATGGCAGCATTGAGGATGAGAAAGACATAGAGAGTTGCATGGGAGGTACAGACAACAAATATGAACACTTTTGCACATATAGTACTGCATTGTCAGTGAAGGCAAACATGGGTATATGG
>NW_006924163.1:1719-2370 GCF_000298275.1 Orycteropus afer afer
TTTTTTTTTTTTTTTAGTTTTTGGTTTTGGTGATAGCATGAAAATAACATGGTAGCTTTAAATACCTATTTATGTAACTGACCAGGAAATTATCATTTTTTAATTTAAAATCTCATGTTTTTTAACATAATAGTTCTGTTGACTGCAAAAGGTTATATTTACCATGTAAATATATTCATAGAGCTGATGATTAACAGAATCTGACTTACAACAAAAAACACAGAGAGGAGTGCATCTACCTGCTGGGAGTACATATTATTATGATTTATCCCCATGAATATCAATAGAGGGAAGTTCTAGGATGATTGGTTAGGAAAATAAGTATATATCACCCTATCCTGCTTTTCCCAGAATTTGTCTGTGTATATTTGCATGTATGCTATTTGGTCCTTTGATGACAGTGAGATGTCCCAGTATGGCATAAATAAATAAATATTGTTCTCTTATTGTATTTTTTGTGTGCTGTTTATTTTCTTCATTTTATATTTTTTAGCTACTCTGATGTATGCCTGTGTTTATGGATTAGTGGTTTCTATTCTTGCATAAAGCCAGGAATCTGGACAGAAGAGCAGTCAGCCCCAGGGTTACAGGTGAAGAGAGACAACTCAGGGATGCCCAAAGTAGCAGGCGGGAAGAGCAGGAGAAAGGGGA
>NW_006924163.1:5694-7338 GCF_000298275.1 Orycteropus afer afer
CCACAATTTACCACAATGCAACAATCCCCCCTCCCATTTCCTCCCCATAGTTACCTCTTCCCTGTGTCCTAACCTTCCATGTACTCCTGCCCCATGAGTTGTCTCCCTGTGTGTACATAGCCCTTCTATCTCTCATGATTGATCTTTCCAAGGAGTATATCTACCTAATATAAATGTTCAGCTCATATGCCTGTCTTTTGTTTAGCTGGAAGCTACAGGAGTGGGTGCAATTCCAGACCTGAAGGGCAGGTAGGGGTCAACCTTAGATGATTTTGATACCCTTCTGTAGAGTTCCAGGCCTAGGCCTGACTCAATAGTCTCATCTCCCAGAAGATCTATAGTTTGCCCAGAGAACCGGTCTGGCAGGTCCACAGTGATATAGATATTGTTAACAGTAAACCAAACCAAACAAACAAATGAACCAACTCCCATGGAGTCAATTCTGACTCATAAAGATGCTATAGTACAGAGTAGAACTGCTGTATAGAGTTTCCAAGGATGTAAATCTTTACAGAAGCAAACTGGTACATCTTTCTCCTTCAATTGAGTCAGTAGCACTTTAATATGTACTTTTTCATATTAGATTCTGTATATTTTTACTTAGTTTATTATCAGGTCCTTTTTAATTGCTATTTAAGTAGCACTTCCTTTTATTCAGGTTAGAATCATTATTTTAAATGAAATGTCTTAAATATGAGCTAAAAATTGAGAAACAAGACTTGTGGAATAGGCAACAGTATGCAAACCCTGGAAATCTTAAGAAATAATCAAAATTCTGATGTAAACGTTGAAGTTCAGGGCCAGCCTTGAGTCCTAGCAGAAACATTGGGGTACAAATAAAGAAACTCAGATCTCATCAGACTTGCATCACAATAATTGATATAGACTTGCATTTATAGCACTTGTGCTTATTTGCGTACCTTTCTGTATCACTAATTGTGCATTCCTTCATGAAAATGACCACATCTTTTTCATCTATGAGTCTTTAATGCAAAATTATAAATATAGAGGGATGGTTGAATTAATGGCTATTATTATGTACTTCTGCTGTGTTTTCTTATGTCAACTATCCAATATTTTACCATGTGCTCTTCAAAGTCAAGTGTTCCTGACTAAGTAATCCACTTTCTTCTAAACTGCCTAAAAGATCACTGTAAAATAAGCTGGATAATCCTGTCTTAGACACATTGAGTTTGAGGCAATTGAAAGAGATTAAAGTATAAATGCCTTGGAGGAAGAGAGAGAGGATCAGAACTTTGAAATTTTTACCATATAATCTCAATTGACCCCATAGCAAGTTCCAGAGTACTGTGAAGGTTAAAAGAATCTTATCAACTGTGGAGTTTTATAGAAAGTGGCAATAATGACTTTTCTCTTTGGAATGAGGAATTTTCAAATTCATTGTTTCCTATGTATCATCCGATATTACCTGAACATGAAAATTTGCATTGCTATTACCATGTTGTTGTTGTTATGTGCCTTTGAGTCGGCCTTGACTCATAGAGACCCCTCCTTGGGTTTCTGAGGCAGTATCACTACGGACATAGATTGCCCCATCTTTCTTCTGAAGAGTGGCTGGTGGGTTTGAACCACTAGCCTTCTGGTTAGGCACTACGCTACCAGTGTTATCATGTTGTTGTTGTT
>NW_006924163.1:7797-9421 GCF_000298275.1 Orycteropus afer afer
CTAGCAATAATTTATTTTATATTTTATCTGAATCCCTGCTTCAGGTTAACTAAAAATGATACTAACCTTCATTAGGCACTGATAGTTACTATTAAATATCGTAATCTGATGTTATTGAAAAGATATTTTGATTTCCTCCATAATAAACAAACCAAAAAATGACACTTTTTTTTTCCTACTTCAACCTTATTTGGTAACTCTGTGTCTCTGAAATGTTTTCTAATGGTGCCCAGTCTATAATACATGTTTGGTAAATCCAAACAAATGAAGATCACCTAAGTATTCAACCAGTTCTTAATCAAGATCATCTGACATTTCTTGAATATGATGATTATAAAGTGGTAAGCCATCATTACCGTCATGTGAGTTATAAGTAAAAAAGAATGCTTGGAGAGATTTCTAATCTTTAATTTAAATACAATCAGAAATGTATGCCATAGTTAAATAACTTATGACACAAAGTTTAGTGACAGATGCTACTATTTGTATGCAGCAATAGAAAGCCAATTCCGCCCATGTGTACAATCTTTCTGGGCAATTGTAAAAATATATATATTTTCAATAATTCCTGATGTAGCCTGCTGTGTTATAAATCTCTCCTGCCTTCAACAGTTATATAGCCTAAACCTGGATAACCAAATCAGTATAGCACAGTGGTTAAGAAAACATATGCTCTGAAAGTAAATGAACCTGGATTTATTTTTAACTGTTGTGACCTTCTACATGTCATTTAACCTTTTTGAGTATTGGTTTCCTCCTTTATAAAATGAGGATAATCATAGGACTGGTTCAAAAGGTTTTTCTGAGAAGTGACAAAATGCAAGTGAAGTGTTTAATATTATGCTTCTCACATGGAAAGTGGTCAGTAAGTTGTACTATAATAGTGAAATCACTAAAAATTATTTCAACTCAAGTTTTTGTAATTTTGATATTTGATAGTTTTTCACACTGATGCCTTAAAAATTTTTGGAAGTATCTCATATTAAAAGAACCCAATGGAATAGTAAGACATCAGTAACATGCAAGCATGACTGCCTCTTGTTGAAGGTAATACAAATCATAAACTGATCCAAAAATTTAGGGATTACTTATATATGCCAAATAATGTAATTTGAACTTGCCAGAACAATTCTAGATTTAATTATCTCTTGAGTGACTGCTAAATCATTCTACTTTTCAATTTTATTAAAAATTAAAATGAACAATTCATCTTTTAATAAAAGGTGAAAGCTGAAGTAGACATGTTGTTGTTAGGTGTCTTTGAGTCATTTCCAACTCATAGCAACCCCATGCACAGCAGAACGAAACACTGCCCAAACCTGCGCCAGTGCCATGATCCCTGCTATACTTGAATCCATCATCGCAGCCACCGTGTCAATACAACTTGTTGACCCTCCACCCTACAAAGCATAATATCCTTCTCCAGGGAACGGTCCCTTCTGAGAGCATGACCAAAATAGGTGGGATGAAGTCTGGTCATGCTCTCTTCCAAGGAGCATTTCAGGTGCACTTCCTCCAGGACAGATATGTTAGTTCTTTTAGCAGTCCATGGTACTTTCAGCATTCTTTGACAGCACCACAACTCAAAAGCATCAACTCTTCTTTGGTCTTCCTTATACATTGT
>NW_006924163.1:9521-10260 GCF_000298275.1 Orycteropus afer afer
CTCAAAAGCATCAACTCTTCTTTGGTCTTCCTTATACATTGTCCAGCTCTCACATGCATATGAGGCGATTGGAAATATCATGGCTTGTGTCAGGCACACTTCGGTCCTCAAGGAGACATCTTTGCTCCTCAGCACTTGAAACAGTTTCTTCGCAGTTGACCTTCCCAATGCTACATGCCATCTAATGTCCTGACTGCTGCTTCCATTGGCATTGATTGTAGAACCAAGCCACGTGAATTCTTTGACAACCTCAGTCTTCTCTCCATTTATTGTGATGCTGCTCATTGGTCCAGTTAGGAGGATTTTTGTTTTCTTTATATTGAGACGTAATCCATACTGCAGGCTGTATTCTTCAACCTTTATCAGTAAGTGCCTCAACTCATCCTCACTTTCAGCAAGCAAAGTTGTACCATCTGCATATCTCAGGTTGTTAATGATTCTTCTTCCAATCCCAATGCCACAATTTTCTTCGTATAGTCCAGCTTCTCAGATTATTTGCTCAGCATATAGATTGAATAAGTGTGAGGAAAGGATACAACCCTGACACACTCCCTTCTTGATTTTAAGCATGTAGTGTCCCCTTGTTCCATTCAAACGACAGCCTCCTGCTCAAGGTACAGGTTCTTCATGAGTACAATCAAGTGCTCGGGAATTCCCGTTCTTCTCAATGTTATCCATAATTTGTCATGATCCACACAATCAAATGCCTTTGCATAGTAAATAAAACACAAGTAGACAT
>NW_006924163.1:11349-13670 GCF_000298275.1 Orycteropus afer afer
TGGTGATTCTTCTTTGTTTCCAACTTTTGCATTCCAGTCACCAGTGATAATTAACACATCCTGATTGCATGTTCGGTCAATTTCAGATTGCAGAAGTTGATAAAATCTTCAATTTCCTCATCTTTGGCTTTGGTGGTTGGGGAATAAATTTGAATAATAGTCATATTAATGGGTCTTCTTTGTGGGCACATGGATATTATCCTATCACTGACAGCATTGTACTTCATGACAGATCTTGAAACATCCTTTGTGATGATGAATGTCATGCCATTCCTCTTCAAACTCTTATTCCTGGCATAGAAGATCACATGGTTGTCTGATTCAAAATGGCCAAAACTAGTCCATTTCAGCTCATAAATCTTTATGATTTCCATTTCATATTGGACAACTTCCAATTTTCCTAGATTCATACTTCATACATTCCATGTTCTGATGATTAATGGATGTCTGTGGCTGTTTCTCCTCAATTTGAGTGGTGCCACATCAGCAAATGGAGGTCTCAAAAGCTTTGCCCTATCCATATGAGTAAGGCTGGGTTGACTCAGATGATGCAGCTCTTTCCCAGTCCTATTTTGAGACCCTTCTAACCTAACCAGACTATTCATTAAGTCGTGAGGTAATGTACCAGTGTTTCTTTGCTATTCATAAGGTTTTACCTGGCCAATTATTTGAGAAGTGGATGGCTTCTTCTTTCTTCCTAATCTGTCTCAGTCTGTAAGCTGGGCTGATACCTTTGCATCATGTGCATTTTGCTGGGTTTGAAACAGCCCCAAAACTCACATCAACACATCATCACAGTAGGACAAACTGACAGACAAGTTTCTCTCCCTGTTGGAAACCTCTCCTAACACCCTTCCCTGGGTCCCTTTGGATGACTCCTCCTCTGTCTGAGTTCCTGGCTTTTAATCCCCTTTCTCCTGCTCTCTCACCCTGCTGCTTTGGGTCTGCCTGAGTTCCCTCTCCTCACCTGGATCCCTTTGGCTGACTCCTCCTCTGTCCAGGTTCTTGGCCTTTAATTCCCTTTCTCCTGCTCTCCCATCCTCCTGCTTTGGTCATGCCTGGGTTCTCTCTCCTCACCTAGATCCCTGAAGCTGACTGCTCCTCTTTGTTCCTGGCTTTTAATCCCCTTTCTCCCGCTCTCCTGTCCTGCTGCTTTGGGTGTGCCTGGGTTCTGTCTCCTCACCTGGACTCCTGCGGCTGACTGCTCCTTTGTCCTGGTTCCTGGGCCTTTTAATCCCTTTTCTCCCGCTCTCCCACCCTGCTGCTTTGGGCATGCCTGAGTTCCTTCTCCTCACTTGAATCCCTGTGGCTGACTTTTCCTCTGTCCAGGTTCCTGGCTTTTAATCCCCTTTCTCCCACTCTCCCATCCTGCTACTTTGGGCATGCCTTGGTTCTCTCTCCTCATCTAGACCCCTGTGGCTGACTGCTCCTCTGCCCAGGTTCCTGGCTTTTAATCCCTTTTCTCCCCCTCTCCCACCCTGCTACTTTGGACATGCCTGAGTTCTCTCTCCTCACCTGGATCCCTGTGGCTGACTGCCAAAGTAGACCTAACCCCCCAAATAAAACAAAACAAAACAAAAATCTCACTGCTGTCAAGTCGGATCTGACTCATAGTGACTCCTCCTTTGGTTTGCAAGGTGGTGTCACTATGGAAGTAGATTGCCCTTCCTTCCTTCTGAGAAGTGGCTGGTGGGTTTGAACTGCCAGCCTTCTGGTTCATAGTCATACACCTTAGGCACTGTGAAATAGACATGCTGTTGTTGTTTTCATGTGCCATTGAGTCAGACCTGAGTCATATGACCCCTCATTTGGTTTCTGAGGCAGTATCACTATGGAAGTAGATTGCCCCCATCTTCCTTCCAAGGAGTGGCTGATGAGTTTGAACCACCAGCCTTCTTGTTAGCAGTCAAGTGCCTTAGGCACTAAGCTACCAGAGATTCTGAAATAGATACTGTTGGTAAAAATGGTAATTAATTTGGAGTCACTTTAAAATTCAATATTCTACAGCTTGGAAGATGGGAAAGAGAAGCATAAAGTAACAAATGAAAACATCCCAGCATCCAATGGTTATATCCCACTTTAATTTAGAGATCATTTGAAGTATAGATTTGATGCACCAATGACTGAAAAACAAGAAGAGTTGTGGAATGACATCAAGATTATTATACAAGAATAAAGCAAATGGACATTAAAAAGAAAAGAAAGGAAAAAAGACTAAAATATTTATCAGAAGGGACTCTGAAACTTGCTTGTAAATGGAAGAAATAATAAGATAAAAGAGCTGAACAAAAGATTTCAAAGGGCAGCTCAAGAAGACAAAG
>NW_006924163.1:14048-15214 GCF_000298275.1 Orycteropus afer afer
AAAAAAAAAAAAAAACCATTGCCATCAAGTCGGATCCGACTCATAGTGGTCCCTCCTTGTGTTTCCCAGACAGTATCACTATGGAAGTAGATTGACCAACCTTTTGAGGAGTGGCTGGTGGGTTTGAACCGCCAGCCTTCTGGTTAGCAGTCAGGTGCCTTAGGCACTAAAGTACCAGAGCTCCCTTTTGGGGGATAAGGGCTTCTAGAAGAGCAAGATTGAGTTATTAATGCTGTAATGTTTATAGACATTTGTTTGCATGATAACTCCATAATTTTTTTCTGTCATTTTATAGTGACTGTTGTTGTTATAACTCTTATTGTTATTATAACTGTTGTTATTATAACTGCTGTTATAATGCTGTAATGTTTATAGACATTTGTTTGCATGATATCTCCATGATTAGATTATGATCTTTTCAATAGCTTACATTTTTTATGTCATTGTCTAGCTATTAAGATGGTATTTATTATGTACTAAATATTCACCAAATATTGAATAATCTTGTGCTAGTTAAAGATAAGGTTAAAGCTTAAAACTGAAATGCAAAGAAAAAAAAAATTGAGTAAAGCAGAACTGAACATCCAAGGAGTATGGAACAATACTTTGGCCATGGGATACATTCTGGGCCTGGAATAAAACTCACTCCTAGCGGCTGGCTCTAGCCCAATAGTAAACAGGATGTACATGCACACCACTCAACCCAGGGTGACACACCCACATACTCTATGGAAATGCATCTCTTGGAGCAATCAACCATGGGACACCAGAGGGGCAGCATGCACACGGAGGAAATGCAGGACACACAGAAGTGCACAACTATGAGGGGCACAGGGAAAAAATAGTAAAAATATAATAAATGCTAATTAAAGTTATTCCTGTTTGAATAAAATGTAGAGAAGCAGAAAAGAAGAAAACAAAAATAATCCAGAGGAAACTATTGTTAATGTTTAATGTATTTTCTCTGGTTATATTTGTTGTTGTTGCTAGTTGCCATCGAGTTGCTTCCAACTCATAGTGACCCCATGAACAGCAGAAGGAAACACTGCCCGATCCCGCGCCAGCTCCATGATCCTTGCTATGCGTTCCATTTCCTTTTTGACAACTTCCAGTTTTCCTAGATTCATACTTCGTACTTTCCATGTTCTGATTATTAATGGATGTTT
>NW_006924164.1:0-1643 GCF_000298275.1 Orycteropus afer afer
AGCAAATAATCTGAGAACCTGGACTATATGAAGAAGAACATGGCATCAGGATTAGAGGAAGATTCATTAACAGCATACAATATGCAGATGATACAATCCCGTTTGCTGAAAGTGAAGATGACTGGAAGCACTTACCGATGAAGATCAAAGATTACAATCTTCAGTATGGATTAAACTTCAACATAAAGAAAACAAAAATCTTCACAACTGGACCAATAAGCAACATCAGGATAAATGGAGAAAAGACTGATGGTGTCAAAGATTTCATTTTACTTAAATCCAGAATCAATACCCATAGAAGCAGCAGTGAAGAAATTAGACATTGTATTGCATTGGACAAATCTGCTACAAGAGACCTCTTTAAAGTGTTAAAGAACAAAGAAGTCATTTTGAAGAATAAGATGAGCTTATCCCCCAAGCCACAGTATTTTCAGTAGCCTTATAAGAATGTGAAAGCTAGACAATGAATAAGGAAGACCAAAGAAGAGTTGACATCATTGAATTGTGGTGTTGGCAATGAATACTGAAAATACCACACCCTTCCCGAAGAACAAACAAATCTGTCTTGGAAGAAGTACAGCTGGAATTCTCCTTACAAGTAAGAACGGCTGGACTTCGTCTCATGTATTTTGGTCTGTTGTCAGAAGGGACCATCATGTTTAATAAAGTGGTGGGTCAGTGAAAAAGGAGGAGGGCCTCAACGTGTTGGATTGACACAGTGGCTACTGAATGGGCTCGAGCAGAGCAAGGGTCATGAGGATGGTCCAGAACCAGGCATTATTGTGTTCTGTTGCACATAGAATTGCCATGAGTTGGAACCGACTTGAGGGTACCCAACAACAACAATCCTTCATTCTATTTTCTCATGCTTCTACTTCTCTATACATTACGATTGTCACAACACTGTTACAATGTTTTATTTTCTTAAACTGAAAAGATTTTAAAATATTATTCCTTATACATATTTTTTCTCACACCCTTCATTTGGTCTGTAGCTCTGTGCTTCCAGCTGAGGTCATTTGTCTTTTGTGTGAGAAAGTTTTTTATAGTATTTCATACACAAAAGTGCCATTATTGACAAATTTTTAAGCTTCTGTTGTCTGAAAAAAGTCTTATTTTTCTTTCACTTTTGAAGTGTATTTTCATTGGGTATGAAATTTTAAGTTTCCTTCAGACCTTTGAAAATGTTACTCCATTACCTTGTAGGTTCCATCCTATCTATTGAAAAATCAGTCTTAAATTTTATTACTTATGTCTTTGAAGATGTGTCTGTTTTCTCTTGTTGCTTTTAAAGTATTCTCTTTGTCTTTGTGTGTTAGCAGTTTGGCTGTGTGTTCTGATATTTTCTTTGGATTTATTTTTTTGGGGGTTTGTTAAACTTTATTAATCCATAACATAATGTCTTTTGCCCTTATTTTTTTTTTAATTTTGACTATTATCTCTTCAAATACTACTTCCATTCTATTCTCTATTTCCTTTCCTTCTGTTCCTCCAATTACAACTATTGTTTGACTGCATATTTATCAATTATGCTTTGTCCTTTGTTTTCATTTATTTAATTCTCTCTGTATTTTCTTTTATGTTATATATTGATATAAAAGACACCTACTCCTGTCTTCTGCTTTGAGTGGTTGCCTTTAAAT
>NW_006924164.1:5708-6838 GCF_000298275.1 Orycteropus afer afer
TTTTTTCTTTAAATTTATCATGCTATTATGCTCCTCAGCAATCTAAACAGATCTTTTATAGTAGATTTTCCAGCACAATACACATCTGATGTCTTGACTGCTGTGTCCATTGGTGTTGACTGTGGAACCAAGTAATTTGAAATCTTTGACAACTTCATGATTTCTCCATTTATTGTGATGCTGCTTATTGGTCCAATTGTGAGGATTTTCATTTTCTTTATGTTGAGATGTAATCCATACTGTAGACTGTATGTAGTCTTTAATCTTTCTAAGTGATTCAAGTCATCCTCACTTTCAGCAAGCAAAGTTCTGTCTGCATATCACAAGTTGTTAATGAGTCTTCCTCCAATCCTGATACCATGCTCTTCTTAATAACAGTCCAGCTTCTCAGGTTATTTGCTCAGCCTACAGATTGAATAAGTATGGTGAAAGGATACAACCCTGATGCACTCCCTTCCTGGTCTATGTACAAGTTCCTCATGAGCACAATGAAGTGTTCTAGAATTCTAATTCTTCTCAGTGTTAGCCATAAGTTGTTATGATCCACAAAATCAAATGCTTTTGCATAGTCAATAAAACATAAGTAAACATATTTCTGGTATTCTTTGCTTACAGCCCAGATCCATGTGACATCAGCAATGATATCCCTCATTTCATGTCCTCTTCTGAATTCAGCTGAAGAACAAAGATGTCTTTCTGAAGAATAAGGTGCACCTAACCCAACCCATGATATTTTCAATTGCCTCATATGCATATGAGAGGTGGACAATGAATAAGGAAGGCAGAAGAAGAGTTGATGCTTTTGAATTGCGGTGCAGGTGAAGAATACTGAAAGTACTATGAACTGCCAAAAGATCTAACAAATTTGTCCTGGAAGAAATGCAGCTGGAATGCTTATAGCAAGAATGCCCAGATGTCTTCTGACCTACTTTGGTCATGTTGTCAAAAGGGACCATTCCTTGGAGAAGGAATGCTTGGTAAAGTGGAGGGTCAATGAAAAAGGGGAAGGCCCTCAACAAGAGGGTTTGACACAGTGTCTGTAAGGATGGGCTCAGGTATAGCAAGGATTGTGAGGCTGGCACCGGAGCAGGCAGTGTTTTGTTTTGTTGTACATAGAGTCACTATGAGTC
>NW_006924164.1:8278-8886 GCF_000298275.1 Orycteropus afer afer
GGGCTAGCCAACCTGCTACTCCATTTTGTGCTGGTCTCTTCTACCAATTAATGCTTGAAGGCAACCTCTGCCAGGAAACCGCCTACCAGTGGCACCTGCCTTTCTCCTCTGTGGGCTGGTAAGCCTGTTGTTGTTTAATGCCAGTCTCTGGACTCTGCTACTTCCATCTCTCATCCTGGTCTCTGCCGGTATCTCTTTGCCAGTTTCTTGGTTCTGATCCTGCCATTTCTCATGCAATATGCTGGGGTCTGTCTGCCAGGGTCTCGGGTAAAGGATGCAATCCACTCCTATTTGCACATTTTAGGTATCTATCTGTCAGAGCAGCACCCCGCTCTCTTGGTACCATATTCTGTTCTAGTTACCTAGCACCGCTCTGACAAGAATATACCACAAATGAGATGGCCTTAACAAACAGGAGTTTATTCTCTTACGGTTCAGGAGGCTAGACATCCAAGTTCAAATTGCCAGGCTCTAGGGGCTGTGTGAAAGAAAGCACCTGAACCTTGTGCTTCAACTCTGTCTCTTGCTCCTGGCCTACTGAAGCTAGAGGCATCTCTTCACTCAGGCAGCTACTGGCTGCTGAGGCTAACAAGCTCAAGGTCAATAAA
>NW_006924164.1:9291-10690 GCF_000298275.1 Orycteropus afer afer
AATAGGAAGATTGTAGAGTTAAGAGAGAGACAGACAGACAGGGACTGAGATAAAGAGTTCTGCCAAAATATCTATTTATAATCTGAAGTTAGATCATATTACACCATACCCTAAGAAAAGTCTTATTTTGACTGATTGATTACATTATAGAAAGTGATTACACTGCATCACATCCCATCATCTCATCACTTCATACTGCATTCCATTACAGAATAGTAACTAGGTTAGAATTTGGATAAACCACTGGGAATAATACCTTAGACCAATTGGAACAGAAAACAGAAAATAGATGCAATATTCATCTTGTTTCCTCAACACCTACAAAAATGATTCCAGTACCACGAAAGCCACTGCTATCTAGTCAACTCCAACTCATAGCAATGCCCATAAGGTTTCCCAGGCTGTAAATCTTTAAGGAAGCAGACTGCCTCATCTTTCTCTTACAGAGTAGATGGTGGGTTCAAATAGCTGACCTTTTGGTTAGCAGCCCAATGCCTTAACCACAAGGCCAACAGAGTCCCTTAAAATGATTGCTGCATGTTAATCACATTGGCTACTAATTGTATGCCCATTCACTGACTTTTTTTCTCTTACAGTTTTGAGGCTAGAAGTCCAAGTCCAAAGGGCCAGGCTTTAGGGGCTGTGTGAAAGCTCCTCGACCTTGGGCTTCAGTTTTGCTTCTTGCTCCTGGCTCACTGAAGCTGGAGGATTTCTTCTCTCAGGCAGCTGCTGGCTACTGAGGCTGACAATCCCAAGGGCAACAGGTTAAAACGCACAACCCATTATTACCAAACCCCATGACCGGCCATTGATCCAAGTTCATTGAGAGTTCCAAGATCAGTAGACAACATGGCAGGCTGCTGGTTACATGCAGCACTCAAGCAGGTCAAAATCTGCAGATCTTCCTCAAAGTTGCTTCTATACTGGAAGCAGACTACATCTCCAAAGCAGTTACTCAGCTGCTCCAGTAAATGCCACCATGGAGTGGATTAGCAATCTCACCGTGGGGAATATATCTCCAGCCTTCTAGCCACTCAACCAAGCCTAGCCAATTTGACATATAACCTTAACTACCACATACAGTTTGATAATTTCCACATTCTGTCAGGTCACCTTTCTTTAGAATGGGCACAGATATGGTTCTCTTTCAGTCAGTTGGCCAGGTAGCAGTCTTCCAAATTGTTTGGCATAACCAAGTGCTCCATAAGTTTGATGTAGCATCTCAGTGTGCATCTCATCAATTCCTGGAGCCTTGTTTTTCTTCAATTTATTCAGTGCATCTTGGACCTCTTCCTTCAATACCACTGATTCTTGATCATATTCTACCTCCTGAAACAGCTGAACATCGACCAATTCTTTTTGGTACAGTGACTCTGTATATTCCTTCTATCTTCTTCTT
>NW_006924164.1:14181-14680 GCF_000298275.1 Orycteropus afer afer
CAGCTCCGTCTGTCACCTTTTTTGATATTTTCCCACAAATTCTTCTGCTACTTGGGGTTTAGTCCACTTCTGTATCCTTCCCTTTAAGGCTCAGGAGTCCAAGATTATCTTCTTTGTCTGTGTTAATTGGTTTCCCTTTTCTTTGTTGAAGAGGGTCTGTGCAGTCTTTCTGCCTACTCTGCCATCTTGCCAGCCACTGCTCCATCCTTCCATCTTTTGTTGATGCTTTTCTGGCATCATTCAATGTTTTTCCCATAGAGTCCTTTAATAATACAACTTGAGGCTTGAATTTTTCCTTCAGTTCTTTCATCTTGAGAAACACTGAGCATGATCTTCCCTTTTGGCTTTCTAACTCCAGATCTTTGCACATTTCTTTACACTTCACTTTGTCTTCTCGAGCTGCCATTTGAAATTTGTTCAGCTCTTTTATTTCATCATTTCTTCCATTTGCCTTAGCTACTCTCCATTCAAAAGCAAGTTTCAGAGTCTATTAAAATAA
>NW_006924165.1:0-6671 GCF_000298275.1 Orycteropus afer afer
ATTTTGGTCAATGACATGAGACAAAATATATGTGAACTGCTGTATGAAAAGTGAATTTACTCTGTAAATCTTCACCCAAATCCTAATAAAAAAAAAGGCAGGAAGGGATAGGAAAGAAAGATGAAGGGTGGTGGTAAACCCAGGGAGAAAGTGAAGAATGCTGTTACACTGTGGGGAATGCAATGAATGAAAAAAAAAAAGTATATGAATTATTGCGTGAAAAACTAATTTTCTCTGTAAATTTGCACTCGAGTTACAATCAAAAAATTATTGAAAAAGAATAACAATTTTTGATTGCAGTGTTCTTTCAACTTACATGATTTAACACATAATGAGCAACAACATAGAAATTTGATAAAAATCACATTGTATTTCTTTTGAAACATGGTATATTAAGTAGAAAAATTGGAGTCTCAAGGACATTCTTTTACAATATTGATAAAGAAAAACAAAATTAGCAAATATTTACATTTAATGAATTGTCAGTTAAAAAGAGAACATATTGATTAGAATTTAGCATGAAATTCAATGTTCTCTTGCTTATTTAACTATTCATTATTTAAAAATTTAGTAGGTTTTATCCAAATTTTGCTTAAAAGAAAAAAGCTACAAGAAATTTTAAAGAGTAGTATTCGAGCACCTGATTAAACATAACAAAAAAAAAAAAAAAACAAAAAAACACCTCACTGCTATCGAGTCAATTCCCACTCATAGCGGCAACCATTGGATTTCCAAGGTTGTAAATCTTTAGGGAAGTAGGTTTCCCCCACTTCTTCCCACAGAGCAGCTGGTGGATTTGAATTGCTAACCTTCTGGGTAGCATCCAAATGCCCTACCCACTATACCACCAGAGCTCCTTTTGAATACCTGATTATCATTCACTTATTTAATCAGCAATTAAAATGTTGCCACATTTGGTCCCTCATGGGCTCTCTTTCTCTCCCTTCCCAACTCTTTCATGTAAATAGATGCTTTCCTCTCTACTTTCTATAATTTAGTTTTTTTGCAGAACCATTTGAAAGTAAGGTACAGAGATCATGACTCTTATCCTTAAATAATTCAACATGAATATCTTAAGAACAAGGACATTTTCCCACATAACCACAATACCATTAACATATCTAAGAAGTTTAACATTGCCTCAATGATAAATGTAACTTTCAGCTTTCTCTACATTAAAAAGAGGTGAGAATAGATGTTTACTGAACTCATGCACATTATTTTTTCATTTTTTTAAGTTCAGGAGATGCCTTCCCTTACATAGGGATTGACTTTGATGTCTAATGCTGTCAATATCCTGTCAGTCCCCTAAGGTGAATTTTCTACTCTCTTCTGTTCAAAATCATTTCCCTTCCGGAAGGAAATTATCATAAATATAGCAATTTATTCCTCTTATGCCCTGAGAATAAAGTCAGGGTAAGTTGAACTTGAAGTCCCAGAGTCAGGCTCTGACAGAACACATCTGCTTGGTGTCAGCAGCTCTGGCCTTGGTCTTGACATTCATTTTCAAAGTGGTGAAGAGGGATGATATTTTTTCATTGTTCATTTGCTTGTTTATCTATTTTGTTTTTACAATCAATTACAATCAATAAGGCTGGAAATAAAATGTTACAGCTGTTTGCTCGATTTCTGTAACTGATTCTAAGGCACACTAGTAAAGTAAAAATACGTAAAATTTGGAAGAAAAAGCAAAAACTAAATCTGCTGTTCTTCATAAATTTTATAGAGTAAGTGCAATTCAATTCAATTTATTTTATGGCACTGAGATGCAGTCACTATCTAGAGCCACAACTAACTATAGCTTTTTTTGTATAATTTATCTCCACAGAGATGGCCTTTAAGATGCATATAAAATTCCTTGTTAATCCCCTTTTAAGTGTAGTCCAAAACAAAGGAAGGAGAGTGAGAGACTTCTGAAGCAGAAAGAAACACTTCCCTGGTTTGATTTCCTCATGATGGCTCTGGCTTGCTTTCAGAAACATCTTCACTATAAATCAAACTTGCACATTTTGACTTAAAAACGACACAAGGTATTCATACTCACAAGTACAAGAAGTTTTGGAAAATTTAATTTAATGTCCACTCTTCCTGGATGTTTCTTTAGTTGTTCCAACAGCTTCTACTACAAGGGTGAAAAAGTGTTCATCTTACAGTTTTCTCATGGTTTAGAATAAATTCAGATTAACATTTTACTGTTTTCATTTTCTTCCTAGAAATTTGACATGTTTGAGATAGAAATTTCAGAATTATTTAAAATTAAAAATAAGAAAATGGTCCATGAAAAATCCAATCTCTACTTCATAGATAGGAGCTGAGGTATCATCTATGGTCTTATTGATCATTTTGGAAAATGTCTAGAAATTATTTGATAGTATTTTTGATGCATAATATTTTTAATGTGAAGGAGCACATGAGTGTTATTAAGTCCTTATCAAACATTCAAATCTTTGGAACAAAATTTAAGTAAATTTGAGGAGATAAGTCAAACAAAGAGGGCTTAAGATTCATAACCATAATAGGAAACATGCACTTCTTTTTATATTTTATCTAGTTGGGGAATATCATGATGGGTAAAAGAATGTCTTAAAAAATAGAGGTATATTGTTATAGACCTTATAAAGAAAAATCACCATTTTTAACAAGATGATTCTTAAATATGTATATATTGAGGACCTGCTATGTTCAGAGCACTATGTAAAGTAGATCTCTATTAAACAATGAAAAGAGTTTTATGTGTTAGTTCTCTTTAGAAAACAGATGCCACCAAGCTAATTGAAATCACAAAGAACATCTTCTAGTACCCTCATGTCAAATCCATCTTCCATATCCACACTCTCACTATCACTCAACCAATATGAATTCACCAAAAGCAAAATATTGATGGACATATCTAGAGAGAGATGCTTTTTCCATTTTTATTAGTTGAACTTCTGTAGAGCTTAATTACAGAGTCTACTTAAAGTAAAAGCATAGAATTTTATTGAGAGAGAAAACTGTTCACGAATTGAGAAACACAGGATCGAGAGACTCTCACAACAGTGTTCTGCAGAGCGAAGACTGCAAAGCATTTTTATCCCATGCAGAATACAAGTGTCCATGGTTATAATCACAGTGGTTCAGAATTACAAATACACACAAGCTCTAGGTTATGAACCAGAGTTCTGTCTTTAAGAATTTGTACGTTAGTCAGAATAGGGGCATACAGTTCTTATTTAGCCTTACTTGACTTTAGCTTCACCTCAGTGATTTAAAAGCTGCACATCCAGCAAGTGAAGGTGATTGTGATGAGGAATTTTTTGCGAATAAGGGATGGTTCAAACATTTCAACTTGAGGGCAAATTTGTATAAACATAATACAGATTCTGAACTGAAATACTGCTAGCTCTGGTAGCATAGTTCCTAAGGCAACTGACTGCTAATCAGAAGGCTGGTGGGTTTGAACCACTCCTCAGAAGGAAGATGGGGCAATCTACTTCCGTAGTGATACTGCCTTCGAAACCCAAGGAGGGGTCTCTATGAGTGGGGTCCGACTTGACGGCACATAACAACAACAACAAATTCAGATATGACGGTGCCCTGCACAAAGATGGTGACTGAATATGCAGCTTTGGATGTAGTATGGATCTAACAGTCCTGTCAGTAATCTACTCTCACCCATCAGGCTCCTGAAAGGTCTCCCTATGCCTCTTCCCAGTCTCTCATTCCAGGGCTTCAACCTGCAGTTTCTCCCATTCTGGTTATTGGGATGAATCACTCAAACTGCAAAAATTCAGGTCTGTTCCTATTTCGCTTTGTCAGTCATGACAGTTTGAGTTGGTTGTAAACCTTGCTGAAAGGACAAGTAGGCCAAAAACCAAAAACCAAAGTCACTGCCGTCGAGTTGGATCCAACTCATAGCAACCCCTCCTTGGGTTTCCAAGGTGGTGTCACTATGGAAGTAGATTGCCCAGCCTTCCTTCTGAGGAGTGGCTAGTGGGTTTGAACTGCCAGCCTTCTGGTTAGCAGTCAAATGCCTTAGGCACTACACCACCAGAGGATGTTCCTAACCCAGGGACTGTCTGAAGCCACAAGACAAAAGTAAGTTAAAATTCTACAAGGTTAGCTGCTAGGTTTCCTGGAGTCAATATAGCAAAAAATTCTTTGCTACATATACATTCTTTAAGCTGAGCAAACATTATCTCAAGATCCTCTGAATAAATATTCTCTGGAAAACATTTCTTCACAAACCATATTTTTTTTTCCTCTTCCATTGTTTGTTGAAAGTGATTAAAGTTCCATTGTTTAAGTTTCCCCAATCTACTCTAAAAGGTACTTATCTAGCAGAGCACAATGGAGACTGTCAGACATCACAGGCTCCAGGCTTATGCTAAAAATCAAAATGGATTCTGACTTTGAACAAGAACATAGCTCTTTCCTAATAATCAAGCACCTCAATTTTTAATTTTAGATAGTCTTATTCAGAACTTAAGAAGCAATTTATTTTTTCCACTCCTAATTTTGATCTTATATCTGGGGACTGCCTTTAGTCAATGTATGATGCCTTTGTTTAGTAATATAGCAAATACAATGCTTGAATCCTAGATCAGTTTGTGCAACCCATCTGTTCACCCCTGTCTTCTGGTATCTCTAAATACTCATCAGGCTCTTCCACCGTTTGCTTTTTATTCATTCTTGAAGGTTCATATTGCCTTAGTTTAGGTTCCTCCAGAGACCAGTTGTTGTTGAGTTGATTCCGACTCATGGTGACCTTTTGTGTGCAGAGTAGAGATACACTCTATAGGGATTTCAAGGCTGTGACCATTCAGAAGCAGATTGCCTGGCCTTTCTTCCAAGATACCTCTGGATGGGTTTGAACCACTAACTGTTTGGTTAGGAGTGTAACCCTTAACCAATTGTACCACCCAGAAACTTTCACCACCTTCTGTTGTTGTAATATATACCTTGAAGTAGATTCTGACTAATAGCAACCTCATAAACCAAAAAACCAAGCCAAACTAAATCCATTGCTGTTGAATTGAATTCTGACTCCTAGTAACTCTACAAGAGCCCTGGTGAGGCAATGGTTAAGCATTCAGTTGCTTATAGAAACATTGGTGGTTCAAATCCCCAACCACTCTTCAGGAGAAAGATGTGACAGTCTGCTTCCACAAAGATTTACTGTCTTAGAAACTCTATGGGGCAGTTTCTCTCTATCCTATAGAGTTGCTATGAGTCATGCCTACTTCCTGTTGTTGTTGTTTGCCATTGAGTCGGCCCTAACTCATAGGACCCCTCTTTGGGTTTCCGAGGCAGTATCACTACAGAAGTAGGAATGCCCAACCTTCCTTCCGAGGAGTGGCTGGTGGGTTTGAACCGCCAGCCTTCTGGTTAGCAGTCAAATGCCTTAGGCACTATGACTACTTCCTGTTGTTGTTGTTGTTATGTGCCCTCGAGTCCGACCCGACTCATAGCGACCCCTCCTTGGGTTTCAGAGGCAGTATCACTAGGGAAGTAGATTGTCCTTGCCTACTTCCTAGGGGTGTTAATTTCCCAGTTCTTTGGCCTGCCGTATTTACAACAAGAGTACATTCACCATTTCAGAGAAAACTCTCAAGAAAATAAACAATACTAAGAATTGGAAATTGGTCACTGAAGTATGAAAAC
This sequence comes from Orycteropus afer afer, assembly GCF_000298275.1. Taxonomy (NCBI): domain Eukaryota; kingdom Metazoa; phylum Chordata; class Mammalia; order Tubulidentata; family Orycteropodidae; genus Orycteropus; species Orycteropus afer. The sequence continues at coordinate 5,644 of NW_006924165.1, forward strand.
CTGCAATACATGAGCAGGATACCTGTGCCACCCTTCTCCCTGAGTTGTGGCCTGGCCTATTCCAATACATTTTACTTTCCCTCTCTTCTCAGCTTCTTCTTAAATAGGCTCTCCTCAAGTCATCCCAAACATCATACCGTCCCTGACGCTTTCTCTGGCTAGCAAATTGAATTTGTTCCTTCCTTTATTTCCTCTGTGAAACCTATAGTGGTTCTTGTCTTTTGTTATTTTTCACTGAGAGTATTTGCATGTATGTATCATTTTCTCTATTAGTAAATAAGTTCGTTATTTTTCCTTTTTTAAAAAACAAACAAACAGGGAACTTGTAAATGTTTATCTCTTTCACTATACAGAGAATGTTTTGAACACAATTGGCAACCTGACAAACGTTGTTGAGTGAATTTATTGAATGAATGTGCCCTGAAAACAAAATAGCACAGGGAAAGAAAATGCAAGCATTTTAATATGAATGTTTGTCTAACAAAATGTTGATAAGTGCATTTACTATGGGGAAAAGAAATGATTTTATTTATAGTACCAAATAACGCAAGGATTTACAAAGGAAAACTCAAAGCACAAAATGATCAGATATATATTCTTTTCAACCTGATTGTGACAACTTTTCCTCAATACTTCTCTCAGCTTTATTATCTGGTTCCAAGCCCTGAAAGTCTCAATTGTTAAATACATTTTTAGTATTATTTACAAAGTCACTATAAATCTTATAGAATTGAAATCACTATAATTGAATCTTTCATTATTCTCAGAGCAGGTAATATCTGCTCATCTCTGTCATTCTGGAACATTTTTTTTCTTTAAGAACCAGAAGATAATCTTTCTCTTGTTCTCTTATGCCTGTTGAGTGAGTTTCTGAAGCCACTCTGCCTGTTATTTTCAATTTGCCTTCCTGCACCATTGCCCTAGGCTCTCTCTGAGTTGATGGCAATGATCTCTTTTATCTCATTTTTTTGAAGTACAATCTGCATAAATAAAATACAGTAAAATTATTTAAAATTATATTTTTAAAT
>NW_006924165.1:7865-11100 GCF_000298275.1 Orycteropus afer afer
TACATTATATTATAACACACTTTACAATTCTTCATACTATTTACATTTTAGATATTACTATTAAAATTTGCCACCTCAGGTAGCTACCGTCATTGGCTTTGACATCTAATATCACTTCAGTTTTGACTGGTTCTTTATTTTCTAATACAAGAAGAAGTCTTTCTCTGTTCAACTGAAGCCTCACTTTGTGGCTTCTAAGCTCAGGTGAGATCTTATGTTTCTAATGAGTTAAACTTTACTAGACGTGGAACTAAACTATTCTGCCTACAGTCCACTAATTTGGGATGGAGATTATACCTATCAGGTAACATCCAATTCAGTCAAATGTGTTTCTACAGTCTCATTTTGTTGAGTGAAAGTAAACCACCCCATGACTTTAGTTATAAGAAATGCTGTTGGGAATCAATAAAACAGTAGGTATTCCCTAACCCAACATACTTTATGTCAATAGAAGTATACAATTATATTATGGAAAAACATGACATTTAGGTAGATTTCAGTAGGACTAAAGACTATATTCCAGCTTGATATATTCACAGACAATTTGTGAGTAGCGTGTTTAAACTTGCCCCTGAAGAGTATTAATTTGTTATGACTGAAAGAGAACAGCTGGGGCCAAGTATTAAATCAAGATCACAGCTGGACCAACCAACAGCCTTTTCCTTCTCTGAGGGTATGTCTGGTCAGAGCCATAATTTCCCTCCAGCATTGTTTCAGCTTTCCAGAAATAACCCTCCAACCCACTATCCCCCAATCCCACCCCCAAAATATCTTCCTCAATAGAATCTCTGAAGTAACTAACCCTAAATATTAAAATGTGAACTAAATTTTAAGTATGAAATACTTCTTGTAGCTTTCACAACTTCTTTCTCTTATTTGGGCCTTGATGAAATATTAAAAGAAAACCATCAAGTCACTTTTATCAAATCAGAGTTTTATTAAGCTGTTTTTACTTTAACCTACTGTGCTGGTATCAATATGGTGTTGTAGTCAAAGGACATTTTGGAGAACTATTGCCATGACACGTAAGGCTGTTAAATTTGGTTTAGGAAAAGATTTCTTCCTTATTTAAAAAAAAAAAAACAAAAACCTAGTTGTCTTAGTCTTAGTTTATAAGCAGCTGTGGGTCAGTGGGGAAGATCTTTGGCATATTCTCTCAGATCTGACTAAGAATGTTGGCATGACTATGACTTACACAGGCAGTTCAAATATTTTATCTGAATTAAGGACCAAAAGGTCACATGGAAGTTACTATTTTCCTCCTTTGGCAAGTCAGCAATTTTTCCCATTTTGCCATGAGTCTTTGATGATAATTATGTATTTTTCTTCTTTCAAATTTCTGGAATTTTGTCATTTCTGAGAAAAAGAAGTCTTTAGAGTGTCAATATCTTGGGAATATTTCTGTCCTCCTAAAGATTGCTTCAATATTGGAGGAAACCCAGGGGATTTCTTAGGAATATTGCCTTTCAGAAAGAACATTCTCAGTTTTATTTTTGTGACCCTGGGATAAGCAAAGACCAGTAATTTGGGTGAATATTAAGGAAGAGTAGACAGTGGTTCTCTTACTTCTCCACACTCTTTAAAAGATACTATCCCTAAATACATCCTGCTCATTTCTAGGGTTATGTCTATGATTATACTTTTTACTACTATTTTAAATGAATTTTTTTCCTTAATCATTTTTAAACAGAATGGGTAATCCTTTTTGTTATTTATTTTTCTTTTATACACTTTTAAAAAATATTTTATTTTTTGTTGTTTTTGTGGAGAATATACACATAAGAACATATACCAATTCAACAGTTTCTACATGTAAAATTCAGTGACACTGATTATTCAAACTGTCCAATCAACCCTTCTCACCCTCATTTTCTGATTGTTCTCTCCCCCATCAACAGATTCATTGCCTTTTGAGGTTCCTGTCTAATCTTTTGAGTTGGTGTTGTCTACTTGATCTCACACAGTTAGATCTTAAAAGTGTATAATACTCAAATCAAAACCAAAACCAAACACACTGCTATTGAGTTGATTCTGACTCACAGCTACCCTCACTGAGTTTCCAAGGCTGTAAATGTTTATGGTAGTAGATTGTTGGTGAGTTTGAACCACTGATCTTCTGGTCAACAGCCAAATGCCTTACCCATGACACCACCAGAGAGTGCATCTAATACTCAAGACACATTTTTTATTAGTTAAGCTAAATGATTATCTGATTTTAAGAAGACTTCAGGGTATATTTCTCGATTAAGGTTTAAAGCTTATCTCAGGGCAATTGTCTTAGAGGTTTATCCAACCTCCATGGCTCCAGAAAAACTGGTTCCATGAGAATTTTAAATCCTGTTCTGCATTTCCCTTCTTTTGATCAGAATTCCGATCTATAGAATGTTTGATCAAAATGTTTTATAATGTTAGCCAGGCACTATCTACTTCTTCCAATTCCATGACAAATGAGGCAATTAGCCCAATATTCCATTCCTTCCTCTTATTCCTGACTCTCCTTCTTCCTCTGTTGCACCAAGCAAATAGAGACCAATTTCATGCTTTAGATGGGCTCTTAAGTTTTTAAAATATCTATCCAGAAATTGCAATTGTTTTTAAGTTATTTTATATTCCACAAAACTCTACACTTCAAGGGGTTCAGGAAGATGGTGGGATACAAAGAGACATTACCCAGATCCTCTGCAACAAAGAAACAAGAAACTAAATGAAATGGATACAGATGATAATCATGGAAACCTGAACTTGCTTTTCTTTTTGTACTTTTTTTATTTTTCCTTTACTATTCACTTTATTTTGATCTCTTTCATTTTCATCACCTACTTAGACTTTGTTTCTTTATTATTTTTTTTCTCTTTGTTCTTTCCTTGTTTATTTTATATTTTTTCTTTGTTTCGAAGCTGTTGGTATTTGATAAAACAGTTATAGAACTTCCAAATGGAAAAGAACTCAAGATGCTTTCAAAATAGAATGAATTGTTTTAAACTTGGGAAGAAAATAATAAATTACAGGGTAGCATAAAAAAAATTAGTAAAGCTTCTTATCAAAATATATTGAGCAAATGGCAATGAAAATAGAGCAGGAGTAGCAATATGTCATCAAAATAAAAAAGAAGTAAGTCATAAATATTTAGCAAATATGAAAACAATAGCAATGCAGGGGTTCATAAGAAAATCTATAGACAAAATGAGCTCAACACAGAAAATTACATGGAAGAAAGAAATCAACAAAACCCCCC
>NW_006924165.1:11537-12366 GCF_000298275.1 Orycteropus afer afer
AAAGACACAGAAGAACTAAATAACACATTAAAGCACCTTGACTTTATAGACATATACAGAACTCTTCACCCAACAACAGCACAATACACATTCTTTTTCAGTGCACATGCAATATTCTCCATAATAGAGCATATATTAGGCCACAAAGCAAGACTCAATACATTAAAAACATTGAAATACTGCAAAGCATCTTCTCAGATCACAATGTTATAAAGTTAGAAGTAAACAATAAGAAGATCAAGGGAAAAAAAAAAGTAAACACACGGAAATTGAATGACACCCTGCTTAAAAACTACTGGGTAATAGAATAAATGAAAAAAGGAAGTTAAAAATTTCTTTGCATCAAATTAGAATAAAAACACAACATACCAAAATCTTTGGGACACAGTAAAAGCAGTGCTCAGAGGGCAATTTATAGCAATAAATGCACACATCAAGAAAGAAAAAGAGCCAAAATCAACATCCTAACCCAACATCTCCAACAATTAGAAAAAGAGGAGCAAAATAAGCTTACAGTCACTAGATGAAAAGAAATAATAAAAATTTGAAACAGAAATAAATGAAACAGTAAATTGGAAAACAGTAGTATCAACAAGACTAGAAGTTGGTTCCTTGAAAAGATTAATAAAATTGACAAACTACTTTCAATTTGGCAAATTTAACAAAGGAGAAAGAATTGCAAAGAACACAAGAAATGAAGTGGGTGACATCACAACAGAACCAACAGAAATAAAAAGGATAATATCAGGATAATATGAAGAACTGTACTTTGATAAATTTGAAAACAGAAGAAATGGACAGATTTCTAGAAACATATTACCTATTTAAT
>NW_006924165.1:13346-14352 GCF_000298275.1 Orycteropus afer afer
GAGAAAGCGCAAAGCATAATTAAGGGCATATATACAAAATCACCACCACTTGCCTGTCAGTTTGTCATACTGTGGTGTCTTGCATGTTGCTGTGAGACTGGAGGCTATGCCACCAGTGTTTCAAGCACCAGCAGAGTTATCCATAGTAGACAGGCTTCAGCAGACTTTCCAGAGTAAGACAGACTTGGAGGAAGGAAGGGTGCATACACTTCTCAAGGAATTGGCCAGCAAAAACCTTATGAATAGCAGTGAAACACTGTCTGATACATTACTGGAAAACTTTATGAACAGCCCTGAAGTGTTGTCTAATATAGTGCCAGAAGATGAGTCCCTCAGGTCAGAAAGCACTCAAAATACGACTGGGGACGAACTGCCTCCTCAGAGTAGAGCTGATCTTAATGATGTGGATGGAGTAAAGCTTTTGGGACCTCAATTTGCTGATATGGCATGATTCAAAATGAGAAGAAACAGCTGAAATTATCCATTAATAATAAGAACATAGAATGTACAAAATATGAATCTAAGAAAATTGGAAGTTGTCAAAAATGAAATAGAACTCAGAAAGATTGATATTCTAGGCATTAGTGAGCTGAAATGGACTGGTTTGGGCCATTTTAAATCAGACAACCATATGATCTACTATGCCGGGAATGACAAATTGAAGAGGAATGGTATTGCATTCATTGTCACAAAGAATGTTTCAAGATTTATCCTGAAGTATAATGCTATCAGTGACAGGACAATATCCATACACCTACAAGGAAGACCAGTTAATAGTACTATTATTAAAACTTACACACCAACCACCAAAGCTAAAGATGAGGAAATTGAAGATTTTCCCCATCTTCCAAAAAAACCAAAACCAAACTCACTGACATTGAGTCTATTCTGATTCATAGTCACCCCCTTTGGGTTTCTGAGGCAGTAAATCTTCATGGAAGATCTAGAAATCTGTCCATTTCTTCTATATTTTCTTCCTTTTGTGAAGTGGCTGGTGGGTTTGAAC
>NW_006924165.1:15282-16201 GCF_000298275.1 Orycteropus afer afer
CAATGGTATTGAAAGAAAAAGTCAAAGCTGCACTGAAGGAATTGGGACAGAACAAAGCTCCAGGAATTGATGGAATACTCATTGAGATATTTCAACAAATATGCTCTGCTGGAGAAACTCATTCATCTATGCCAAGAGATTTGGAAGACAGCTACCTGGCCATCTGCTTCATAGCTACCCCCTTTGGATTTCTGAGGTGGTATGTCTTTATGGAAGTAGATTGCCCAGTCTGCCTTCCATGGAGTGGCTGGTAGGTTTGAACCACCAGTCTTCAGCTTAGCAGTCAAATGCCTTGGGCATTATGCCACCAGAGCTCCTTCATCTGACTAGAAGAGATCTATATTTGTACCCATTCCAAAGAAAGGTGATCTCACAAAATGTGGAAATTATTGAACAATATCATTAATATCACACATAAGTAAAATCCTGCTGAAGTTAATTCAAAGATGATTAGAGCAGTATATTGATAGAGAACTTCCAAAAATGCAAGCTGGATTCAGAAAAGGAAGTGGAACAAGGGATATCGTAGCTGATGTTAGATGGATCTTGGCTCAAAGCAAAGATCAGAAATATGTTTACTTGTGTTTTATTGACTATGCAAAAACATTCGATTATGTGAATCATAACAAATTATGAATAACATTAAGAATGGGAATTCCAGAACACTTAATTGCATCGAGACAATTGTACTCATGAGGAACCTGTACATAGGCCAGGAGGCTATCATTTGAACAGAACAAGGGTGCACTGCATGGTTTAAAATCAGGAAGGGAGTGCATCATGGTTGTATCTTTTCACTATACTTATTCCATCTGTATGCTGAGCAAATAATTGGAGAAGCTGGATTATATGAAGAGGAACATGTGTCAGGATTGAAGGAAGACTCATTAACAACCTGTGATATGCAGATGAGACAACT
>NW_006924166.1:0-2265 GCF_000298275.1 Orycteropus afer afer
GATTATCTTCTGTGTCTGTGTTAATTGGTTTCCCTTTTCTTTGTTGAAGAGGGTCTGTGCAATCCTTCTGCCTAGTCCGCCATCTTGCCCCGCCTCTCTCAAAAACTTTTGAGACCCCAGTCGCTACGCACCAATGTGGGATGTGGAGCAAGGCTTTTATGTATTTTGTTGTGCCATTTGAGTCTGGTGTCCCCCACTACTATGGTCCTGAGAGGGTAGATCTGTTGGATCTCTCTTCCATAGTGTCTGGTTGTCTGTGAGGGATTACTCTGTGTCTGTCTTCTATTGTTTCTATAAGGACTGCAAGTATTTTGTATCACTGGTATCTGGAAAGATTAGCCTCAGCTGAATCTATCCTTGGTCTAGAGTATACTCCTATTCACTGACCCTTGTCTGATCCTCTCTGATGTTTATGTGTTTATCTGTAGCCTGGTGTTTGGTGTTAATGGCAATGCAGTATTGACACATTGGTTGGTATTAGCATCTGTCATCTATCTCTTATGTGCACAACTTGGTGTCCTCCCATTTCCTAATGTAATCATGATGGTCACAGATCCTCCTGTATATCCCTCCCCCTACCCATGTCAGTGTGTAGGCCCCAACTAGCCTGAAATTTACCCCCCCCTTCCCTCCTCATGCCAGTAACCTACAAAATGAGTTCCCTTTCCCAAGCAAACCCTTCTCTGTCTTTTTACAGTAACAGGCTCATACAGTACTTGTCTTTCTGTGATAGACTTATTTCACATAATATCTTCTAGGTTCATCCACATTGTGAGATAATTTCTGTATCCCTCATTGTTCTTTAATGTAGCATAGTATTCCATTGTGTGCATATACCTTAATTTGGTTATCCATTCATTTGTTGATGGATATTTAGGTTGTTTTCATCTCTTTGCTATAGTGAATTGTGCTGCAATGAACATAGGTGTACATATGTCTATTTATGCGCTATCTCTCACCTCTTTAGGATATATTCCTAGCAATGGAATTGCTGGGTCAAAAGGTACATCTATCTTCATTTTTTTTTTAAGGAAACACCAACCATTTGCTACAACGGTTGTACCATTTTACAATCCCACCAGCAGTGCCCAAGAGTTCCAATCTTTCAGCAACCTCGCCAGCATTTGTTATTTTCTGACTTGTTGGACTTTGCTGCTATTGCTGGGGTGAGATGATATCTCATTGTTCTTTTGATTTGCATGTCTCTAATGATTAATGATCGTGAGCAGTTTCTCATGTGTTTGTTGGCTGCCTGGATATCTTCTTTGGTGAAGTCTCTGGTCAAGTCTTTTGTCCATTTGTGAATTGGGTTATTTGTCTTTTTGGTGTTGAGGTGTTGAAGTTTTCTATAGATTTTGGGGATAAGTCCTTTATCAGATATACCATAGGCAAATATTTTCTCCCACTCTGGAGGCTCTCTTTTTACCCTTCTAATGAAGTATTTCAATGTGCATAAGAATTTAATTTTCCAAAGATCCCAGTCATCTAACATCTCTTCTATCTCCTGCACACTCTGGATTATGCTTGATAGTCTATTTATGCCATAAATTAATGCCCCTGCATTTGCCCCTATTTTATCTTTGATGAAATTTATAGTGTAGGGTTTTACATTTAAGTCTTTGATCCAGGTTGAGTTTATTTTTGTGTATGGGGTGATGTATGGGTCTTCCTTCATTTTTCTACAGGTGGATATCCAGTTTTGCCAGCGCCATTTGCTAAAGAGACTGTCTCTTCCCCATTTAATGGGTTTTGGACGTTTGTCAAAGATCAGTTTTCCATAGATGAATGGATCTATATCTGGACTTTCAATTCTTCCTTTCATCTATCTGTCTATCATTGTACCAATACCACGCTGTTTTGAATACAGTGGCTGTATAGTAGTTCTTAAGATCTGGGAGTGTGAGACCTCCCACTTTGTTTTCTTCTTGAGAAGTGCTCTGCTTATCCAAGGTCTCTTTCATTTCTACATGAAATTAGTAATTAGTTTTTCCATGGCCTTAAAATTTTTGTTGAAATCTGGATCAGAATTGTGTTAAATGTATAGATTGCTTTAGGCAGTATTGACATTTTCACAATATATTGTCTACCTATCCATGAACAAGGTAGGTTCTTCCATTTTTGTTGTGCCCTTGTTGTATCTTGTAGCAATGTTTTATAGTTTTCTTTTTATAGGTCTTTTGTGTCTCTGGTGAAGTTTATTTCTATCTATTTTATCTTTTTAGTAGCTATAGTAAAGGCAATGTTTACCTTATGTCTTTATCAGAG
>NW_006924166.1:2365-3128 GCF_000298275.1 Orycteropus afer afer
TTTTTTTTTAATTGAGTCTCTTGGGTTTTCTATGTACAGAATCATACCATCTGCAAATAGAGATAGTTTTAGTTCCTCTTTGTCAATTTGTATGCCTTTTATTTCTTTTTCTTGCCTTATCAACCTGGCCAGGACTTTCAATACAATTTTAATAGAAGTGGTGATAGAGGGCAACCCTGTCTGGTTCCCATTCGTAAAAGGAATGCCTGAGTCTTTCTTCATTAATAATGATGTTGGCAGTTGGCTTTGCATAAATACCCTATTTAGCTGAGAGTTCTGAACAGGAATAGATGTTGGATTTTATCAAGTGCCTTTTTTGCATTAATTGATATAATCATATGATTCTTCTCGTTTTTTTTTTTTTTTTATTTAATGCTGAAGATTGGAAGCCCCTGTACCACCACCTAACCTTCTGTTCAGGGGTACATGCTTTAGTAGAGTGAGCACTGTGTTCCTGTATAGCTGTGTTTTGTGGCTGGCATTTTTGCCAAGACTATGCTACTTTTATTTCTTTTTCTTCATCCATTTCAGGAACTGACATATGATCTAGAACCAATGGTAATGAAGGAAGAAGTCAAAGCTGCAATGAAAGAACTGGCGAAGAACAAGGCTCCGGGAATTGATGCAGGAAACATCAAGAGAAGATGGCAGGAATACACAGAGTCACTGTACCAAAAAGAACTGATCGATCTTCATCCATTTCAGGAACTGACATATGATCTAGAACCAATGGTAATGAAGGAAGAAGTCAAAGCTGCAATGA
>NW_006924166.1:3905-6321 GCF_000298275.1 Orycteropus afer afer
TGTCCTGGAGGAAGTGCAGCCAGAATGCTCCTTGGAAGCAAGAATGGCCAGATTTCATCTCACCTATTTTGGTCATGTTGTAAGAAGGGACCATTCCCTGGAGAAGGATGTCATGCTTGGTAGGGTGGAGGGTAGACGAAAGAGGGGGAGACATTCAACGAGATGGATTGACACGGTGGCTGCGATGATGGGCTCAAGTACAGCAGGGATTGTGGGGCTGGCGCGGGATCAGGCAGTGTTTCATTCTGCTGTGCATGGGGTAGCTATGAGTCATAAACAACTCGACGGCACTTAACAACACAACAACAATAAATGCTACTTTCTTCTTAATTCTTTCTTCTCCCTCTTTTTTTCTCTTCTTTCTTTTCTTTTGTTTGTTCCTCTTCATCTCCCTCTTTTTTTGTTCAATTTTGATCCCACCCTCCCCTATGTGGTAAGGAGCACATACCCCCAACCATCCCTTGAAAGCAGATTTCACTCCTCCAGAGTGAGCTTCACATTCCTGTTGTAGTTGTGTCTGGAATCTAACTCACCAGTATTTTCTCTTTTGTTTTTTCTTCACTTAATCTCACTCCTTCTCTTTTTCTCCCTTTGTGTTTTCTTTTTCTTCATCTCACAATCCCACCAGCTTTTATTATTTTATAATTATTTGTTGAGGCTGAGTGAGTCCCAAGACCTCCACTGCCTGTATGTTCAGTAGTGTCACCCTTGAACCTCTGTATTACACATTGACTTATCCACAGAGTGAGTGCCACATTTCTACCACAGCTATTTTTGGCAGATACTACTTGCACCAGTACTGTGCCTCATTTGTTTTTGTTTTACTTTGTTTTTCACCTTTTTCTTTCCCTGGTTTTTTTTTCTTTCTTTTTACTTCTCCCCTCTCTTCCTTGTTATTTTCTTTTACCTTTTCACCTCTTCCTTTTTGTTTTCTTTCCATTTTTCTCTAACAGTTGGGAACAGTGACTCTACTCAGCCACACCCTCTGAGACTTACTGCCCCACCCACTGGGTGGGTGCCACTACACACTCCAGCACCACTGGACTAAAAGGAGATGGCAGCCAACATCCATTCCACTGCCCTCAGCTTCTGTGGATTATAAAAAATCAGACACTTAAGCCTACACATGCATCCATTAACAAATACACTCAGAGATAGGTGCAAGTGCTCCAGTGCTGCCCATCAAGTGACCAGAAGTACCATGTCTGTCCTGTTGCCTAAATATATCAAAACAGAACAAAATAAAAAATCATGGTGAAGCAAACTAATGTGTAATCAACAAATTAATACAATAACACTACAGTGCCTTGGAAACTCAGAATTTCAAACTGCACACAGAAAAAAACAAGATGAGTCAAATAATTGTCCAAAACACAGCACCAAAAAATCTTCTAGAGGAAGAAATCGTAGTGGAACAACCTGATAAGGAATTCAAAGGTATTATATTTAGTGTACTTTCAATAGACTGAGAGAAAATTAAAAAAAAAAAAAAGACAGACAAAACTTGAGAAGAATTAAAAAAACAAATGAACAAATTGACAAAATAAATAAAAAAAGTTAGAAACCATAGAAAAACATCAATTATAAATCCTGAAAACTAGTACCAAAATTTCAGATAAATAATACATTGAAAAGACAAATGGATAGAATTGAATCAATGAAAGATAAAATTAGTGAAATTGAAGACAAATCTCTCAACAGTAATCTGTTAGAAGAAGAATCAGAAAAGACAATGGGGGAAGAAAAAAACGTAAGACAGCCTAAGATTTATGTGAGACACCATAAAGTGGAACAATTTATGTGTGATTGGAATGCCAGAACAGGAGGAGATAAGAAAAAGTATTACAAAAGTTACTGAAGATTTGTTGAAAGAACACTTTACTAATTTAATTAAAGACAAGAAGATATACATTCAAAAGCTCAACTAACCTCAAATAGGATATACTGTAAAAGAAAATCAACAAGACTAAACACTTTCCCAAAGCAAAGACAAAGAAAGAATCCTGAAAGAAGCTCAAGAAAAGGAAAAGTCACCTACAAAGGAGAACCAATAAGATTAAGCTCTTATTTATTGCTTTAAAATGTGCAGGCAACAAGGCAGTGGGATGATATATATAAAACCCTGAAAGAAAAAAAAGTCAACCAAGAATTATACATCCAGTAAAATTGTCTGTCAAAGACAATAGTGAAATTGACTTATTTAATGTAAATACCTTTTTTTCAATAACACAAATGGTGGCTATACACATGGACTTCACCAGTTGGAGGACACAGGAATCAAGTTGACTACATTTCTCTGGCAAGAGGCTGCAGAGAACCTATATATGTTTAGCCAAAACATGGCCAGGAACTGATTGTAGAACAAATGATCAACTGTTCGTATGTAAGTTCAACTTGAAGCTGAACACAATTAAAA
>NW_006924166.1:9707-11452 GCF_000298275.1 Orycteropus afer afer
AAATTGGAAGTTGTCAAAAAGGAAATGGAACGCATAAAGATTGATATTCTCAGCATTAGTGATCTGAAATGGACTGGTTTTTGCCATTTTGAATCAGACTTTGATTATATCCCTGCTGAATTTGGAGAGCCTCAAAAGAATAGATTTGATGCATCGTTCACCAATGACTGAAAACCAGAAGAATTGTAGCATGACATCAAGAACATCATCCATGAAGAAAGCAAAAGGTCATTAAAAAGACAGGAAAAAAAAAAAAAAAGACCAAAATGGATGTCAGAAGAGACTCTGATACTTGCCCTTGAACAGAGAGTAGGTAAAGCAAATGGAAGAAATGACAAGATAAAAGAGCTGAAAAGATTTTAAAAATCAGCTTGAGAAGACAAAGTCAGTTATTATAATGAAATGTGCAAAGATCTGGAGTTAGAAAACAAAAAGGGAAGAATACACTTGGCATTTCTCAAGCTGATAAAACAGGAAAAAAATTAAGCCTCTAGTTGCAATATTGAAAGATTCTATGGGCAAGATATTGAATGATGCAGGAAATATCAAAATAAAATGGAACAAGTACACAGAGTCACTGTACCAAAAAGAATTGATTGATATTCATCCATTTCGAGAGGTGGCATATCATCAAGAACCAATGGTATTGAAGGAGAACTCAAAGTTGCACTGAAAGAATTGACATAGCAAAAGGCTCCAGGAATTGACCAAATAGCCACTGATATGTTCTAACAAATCAATTCCATGTTGGATGCACTCATTCAACTATGCCAAGAGATTTGGAAGAGAGCTACTTGGCTAGCTGACTGGAAGAGATCTATATTTGTACCCATTCCAAAGAAAAATGATCCCACAGAAGTGGAAATTATCAAACAATATCATTAATATCACATGCAAGAAAACTCTTAATGAAAATATTTCAAAAAGAGTTGCAGAGAACCTTCAGAAACCTTCAGAAGAAGATGCAGAATGAGGGATATCATTGTTGATGTCAGAAGGATATTGGCCGAAGGCAAAAAATACCAGAAAGATATTTCCTTTTGTTTTATTGATGATGCAAAAGGATTCAATTGTGTGGATCATAACAAATTATGGATAACCTTGAGAAGAATAGGGGGCACTGGCAGATGGTGCCAGCAGCTGGAACAGGTAAGGTGGGTTGGGGACAGGTCTTAGGTGGCAGTGAGCAGCATTAGACAGGGTCAGTGGCCAGAAAGGCAGGGGGAAGCCCAGGAATTGAGAAGAATGGTTGGAACAGCTAAGGGAGACGAACTTGACTGTCAGTTCATCGTACTATGGTGGCTTGCGTGTTGTTATGAGCGTAGAGGCTGTGCCAGCAGGGGTGCCAATGGAGGACTGGTTTTGTTGGAGCTTCCAGACTGAGACAGACTCAGAAGAAGGAAAAGGCCATCCACTTCTCAAAGAGTTGGCCAGTGAAAATATCATGAATAGTAGTGAAACACTGTCTGATATATTACTTAGAAATTTTATTTATTTATTTATTTATTTATATGATTATTTATTGTGATTTGGGTGAAGATTTAAGAGCAAATTCACTTTCCATACAGGAGTTCACATATACTTTGTCTCATGTCATTGACTACAGTTTACCACAATGCAACAGCTCCCCTCCCACTTCCTCCCCATAGTTATCTCTTCCCAGTGTCCATCCCTTCATACTCTCCTGCCCCCTGAGCTATCTCCCTGTGCATAAGCAGCCCTTCTTTCTCCCATGGTTGTTCTCT
>NW_006924166.1:12384-13274 GCF_000298275.1 Orycteropus afer afer
TGGTAACCAACAAAGAAATTTCCCTTCAATAGATAAACCTTTCCTTAACTTTTACAATAATGGACTAATACAATATTTGTCCTTTTTTGATTGATTTATTTCACTCAGAATAAGGGGCTGACTTGACAGCATATAACAACAACAACAACAAATGTCCTCCAAGTTCATACACGTTATGCAGTGTTTTACACATTCTACATTATTCTTTAGCGTTGCATAGTATTCCATTGTGTGTATGTACCATAGTTTGGTTATCCATTCCTCAGTTGATGGATATCTAGGCTGTTTCCATGTTTTAGCTATTGTAAATAGTGCTGTGATGAGCAAGGGCATGTATATATCTGTTCTCGTCGTGGTTCTCACTTCCTTAGGGTGTATAACTAGTAATGGGATGGCTGGGTCAAACGGTATTTCTAATTCCAACTTTTGAAGGAATTGCCACACTGCTTTCCACAATGGTTGTACCATTTTACAGTCCCACCAGCAGTGTATGACAGTCCCAATCTTGCCACAACCTTGCCAGCATTTGTTATTTTCTGTATTGTTGAACTTTGCTACTAGTGCTGGAGCAAGATGATATCTCATTGTTGTTTTTAGTTGGTAATTTTTTTATGACTTTTGCAATTTCTTCTTTTGTGATGGGACTGTTCAACTTTTCCACTTCAGTCTGTGTTAGTTTAGGTAAGTGGTATGTTTCTAGAAAACTGTCCATTTTCTCCAGATTTTCAAATTTGTTGCAGTACAGTTCTTCATAGTATCCTGATATTAGCCTTTTTATTTCAGTTGTTTCTGTTGTGATGTCACCCATTTTGTTTCTTGTTTGTGTTATTTGTATTCTCTCCCTCTTTTCCTTTGTTAAATTTGCCAGTGGTTTGTCAATTTTATTGATC
>NW_006924166.1:14655-15232 GCF_000298275.1 Orycteropus afer afer
GCATCAATTCTTCTCCTTTGCCCTTCCAATGTGTTATCTAGTTCTGACAATTTAATATTAACCTTTTGGATTTCTATCTGTAGATTTAGAATAATTTCTAATTTTTCATTTAATTTGTCATTTTGTTCTTGTATTTTCTTCCAGAATTCTTGTAATGTTTTTTCTTGTTTTCTTTGGTCTGTCTCTTAATCCTTTGAAGATACCTAAAGATAATTCTTTTGAATTCGTTATCAGAGAGTTCCAATGCTGCGTCTTCCTCAGGGATGTGTTCTGGGTGTGTATCCTTCTCCCTTGTTTCTACCACTTTATCCTGTTTCTTTGTGTGGACTGTGATGGTCTATTTTTTCCGAGGTTTTGTGACGTTGTTGTATTTAGATCTCTGTAAACTGTTTGTGAAGAGCAGCCAAGTGTGGTTCAGGCTGTTCTTGGTGGTTTTTTATCATTGGCCCATTGGTGGAGAAGGAGGAAGTGGCTCTCACTTGGTAAGTGAAGTTGCAGGAGGTGTGAGTGTAGTTATGTCTTATGAGGACTGTTGTTGTCTCCCACTCAGTTAGACACAAATTACAATTGAATAACC
>NW_006924167.1:0-2531 GCF_000298275.1 Orycteropus afer afer
TTCGCAGAGGATGTTCTGTTCTAAATGGGTGCTTGTGATTTTTTTCTGAACATGAGTTGAACTACTGAGGGACAATCACATTGAAGTGTATCTTAATAAATTCCCAGTAAGTGGTCCTCTATCTCCTTATCTCCAGGGTACACTTTGTCCAGTAACATTATTCCGTAGAAACTATCACACTTGGTTTCCTGTAATTGTATTTTACTTCATATCTTGTTATTTACTCCTAAGTGTTCCTTTGTTTAAACTTGCAGAAAAGGGCATTTTATCTTAAAAAATTGTTTATTTTCTCCTATGCTTCCTTCAACACAGTTCAAATTTTCATGAGATGACTATTATGCCATTAAATAAATTTATGCCTTTAACTATTTTTGGAGTCAAAAGTGACTTATTACAATATAGATATGCAGAAAAACTAATTTTAAAAATGTCTATAAGAAATCTGGACTTTCTTCTGAGCAGGTAAACAATAATTAAAGGGCTTAAATCTTCTTCTAATCTACTATTTAGTCAGTTATCAGTCTTGAATGAACATCTTTAGTCTTCTAATTGTTTCCCTTTATATGGGATCTGATTGCAGGAAGGAGGTGGGTGACTGATACACAACATGTGGCCGTAGATATTATGACAGCTTCCTCATTTCCATATAGAATTCTTATGCTATTCTTTGATTACTGAGCAAAGTCCTTGTTCCTCTGTATGTGGCTTTCTTGGTAGTCATTGATGACTGACATGTATTGTTGTTTCAATCTGTCAGTTGGTTGCTATCAGCTGATTTAAATGCTCTAGATGCTATTCATTGGTTGTATTAGCCCACACTTCACTGCACACAGGTATTAGGGATTCCTCTGATTTGGGGCAGTTACTTCCTGTCTTAGTCAGAGTTCTCTAAAAAAATAGAGTTGGTGATATGCAGAAGAGTTCTAGTAGTGCAGTCGTTAAATGATCAGCTGTTAACGCAAAGGTCCATGGTTCAAACCCTCTAGCTGCTCTGTAGAAGAGAGATGTGACAGTGGGCTTCCCTAAAGATTTACCGCTTTGGAAACTCTGCAGGGTTGCTATGGGTTACAATTGACCTGATGGCAGTATTTTTTTTTTTTTTTTGTAATATATATGGGAAGAGAGATTTACATTAAGGTATTGGCTCACAAGATTGTAGAAGCTGATATGTCTGAAATTCATAATTCGGGTGACAGGCTGGAGACTCTTGCTGGTTTATGTTCCAAGATTGGTAGGTCAAGCAATGAAAGAGTATAGAGTGAAGAGAGACCAACAGACAGACAGTGATAGTTTAGCCAAAATACTTATTTAAAGTCTGGAGGAAGAACACACCCTAAAGAACCTTTTTCAACTGGTTGATTCCAGTACATTGGTTTACACTATGGAAGAACAACTATTCTAGTGTTTGGCCAAAAGTCTGGGTGGCATAGCCAGCCAAGTTGACACAGAAAATTTACTATCACATCCCCAATCTATCCCTGTCCAAGCAGTGCAGAGTCCTTCCTTCCTGATAGTCACCTTACTCTGGTACAGTGACGTAAAATGACAAGTTCTTCCAGAGTCAGCTAAGTTTTAACTCCCATATACATCACATGGGAACCAGAAGTATTGTGGGAAAGAGATACCCAGAATCTCTCTCTATTTGACCCTGTTGCATTGCTACATGTACTTTAAAGATATTATTTTCCACGTTGGTATGTGGTAGCCTCGGAGGAAGCTGGTTTTCAGAGTCTTAAATTGTTCAATATTTTTCTCCCTCTCTGACTACCTCCATTGCCTCCCTGTCTGACTTCTTCCACAGATTCCTAAACTTTTCTTTTATTCTATGTCCTACCTCCAATTTCTATGGAGCATCACCATCACACCTTTGCCTTCATAAACAAAAGAGAATCTCTACATTACAGAATTCTAAGAGCATGCATCTCTGACTTGGTTGCTGACACCCAATGTTGAAGGAGAAAGTAAGGGAAACTGGCAATTTTTGTCAACATAATAAATGAGCTTGCATAGCTAATTGTGTTGCTGCAAAATTCTATTTTGCACAACAGAGCTTTTTTTCTTTGTGTTCTTTCAGAATACTGCTAATCTCTGCAGGCAAATGAATTGCCTGGGGCTCTGGTAGCATAGTGTCTAAGGCATTTGACTGCTAACCAGAAGGCTAGCAGTTCAAATCCACCAGCCACTCCATGAAAGGAAGATGGGGCAATCTACTTCCATAGTGATACTGCCTTGGGAACCCAAGGAAGGGTCGCTATGAGTTGGTCCAACTTGATGGCACATAACAACAACATTAACATTGCTAAATATAGGAGCTCTGGTAGCATAGTGGCTAAAGCACTTGACTGCTAACCAGAAGGCTAATGGTTCAAACCCACCAGCCACTCCTTGGAAGGAAGGTTGGGCAATCTACTTCCTTAGTGGTACTGCCTCGGAAACCCAAGGAGGGGTCACTATGAATCAGGTCTGACTACGGCACAGAACAACATTCCTAAAGATATTTCCCAAAGACGTCTTAATTTCTTTCCTTTTTT
>NW_006924167.1:3126-4238 GCF_000298275.1 Orycteropus afer afer
CTCTATGGATGCTATATATTACTTATACATAGCGTGCAAAGGAACAGAACAAAAACCAGATAGTTATCTATTACTCTATTGATGTTCTGGGTGGCACAAATGGTGAAGTACTTGACTATTAATTGAAAGGTTGGAGGTTCAAATCACCCAGAGACACCTCAGAAGAAAGGCCTGCAATCAGCTTTGAAAGTAAAAGATTGTAAGAGTGGAAAAGCTATGGAGTAGTTCTACTTTGCATAAATCAGGTTTCCATGAGTCATAATCCACTCTGTGAAAACTGTTATATTACTGTGTATTTCATGAGCAAATTTTTTACCACTACAACTTTTCATAAAAATGTCTCCTTTTATATTTTCTATTGTCCAGTATTACTCTGATAGTGCAGTGCCTAAGGAATTTGACTGCTAACCAGAAGGTTAGTGATTAAAACCCACCAGCCACTCCTTGGAAGGAAGGTTGGGCAATCTACTTCCATAGAGATACCACCTCGGAAACCCAAGGAGTAGTCACTATGAGTGGAATCCAACCCGACAGCAGTGAGGTTTTTTTGTTTTTTTTTAACTCAAATACAGTAGCCATTATCCACATATTGAGCATTAGAAATGTGGCCAATCAAATTTGAGATACGCTGGAACTGAAAAATACATATTTTCAAAAATTTAGAATTAAAGAATGTAGAATATCTCAAACCCTAGTATTTCACCTTCAAATTAGGTTTTTTTTTTTTTTTTTTTTTTCTCAGATGTGCTGGATAAACTTTTATCTAAATAAGCAAATGTGTAACTGAGAATTAAATAAAGCAATTAATCAATCTACTGAAAAAATATTTGAATATTTTGAAAAACAAATGTGCAATAAACTTTTGAATATTGAAAATGAAATCTGGAGAATTTTAACTTTTCCTGGATTTAGGAAGTATAAATTGTATTATAAGTATTTGAATCTCTCTCTCTCTCTCTCTCTTTTTTTCTCTCTCTATATACATATACACAGACATGAATTGCATGAATTATCAAATCGGACATTATTTGTAAGTACTTTTATGCTCAACTATCTCTCCCCTCCCGTCTGGTCATCTTCGTCTCTATCTCCATACCATGTCAGCTAAGTGA
>NW_006924167.1:5443-7574 GCF_000298275.1 Orycteropus afer afer
TTTACCAGCCCATCCTCGAGTTTCTAAAGCATCCCCTTTTCTGGCAGGATTCCTTTTGTGCTCTGAAGACAACTTTCTCTAATGCAAAAAGAAATCACTTTTTGCATCCTAGAAACAGCTCATACCATGACTGTTGGCCAGGAGATCCACGTGTCTGAACAACCTAGGCAGGAGAGGCCATCTGGCTGGTGGGTGTTGTACTCTGGCCATTTGAATCTCCCAATAGCAGGGATGTTGGGCATGGATGTGAGAGCCATGGGTACAGAGGGGTTGTGCATCCCTTATTTGGACAAGATGAGTCTGACTGGCTGCCCAGGAACCCCACAAGGCTGGGCCCATGCAAGCCAGTACCAACATCATCCTGCCAATGAGTTTCACATGGGGCTGGACAGCAGAATCCAAGTGTATGCAGGCAATGACCCCTCCCACTGCAAGACCAGCCAATGTATGAGGTATGGTAGCCCTCTACTGTCCTATGGCTGACCCTCCACCCATTTCTGGGGCAATGCACCTGGACACAAAATGTTTACAAGTAGCTCTACCACTTTCAGGACCAGCAGTGAACTGCCCCAGAGCAAACACACAATTTCAGTTGTTTATTTTGTTATTATCGGGGTACTACCAAACTCAATCCATGCTTTCCTGACCATGGTTTATAACTTTATTACACAAACACGATCAAAAGTAACATTTTTTGGACTATTGAAAGAGGGTGAGTGAAGGCAAAATTCACTTGGGGAAATGTCATTAGACATGTGAGGTCTATGCGTGGGTGAGTTATGCCAGAGTTTTTTACGTAATTTTGTAATTCCGTGCTCATTGTGTGTGTATGTGCATTATTTACATGGGCATGCCATTTCATTTGCACCACTCAACTACTTTGTATACATACATAAATGTATATGTGTCTGTATGTATATATATATACACATTGTGAAATCTTATGAAATAAATAAACCAAGAACCAAACTCACTGCTATTGAGTTGATTTCGACTCACAGCAACCTCCATTGGGTTTCCAAGGAAGTAGTAGATTTCCCCTTCTTCTTGCAGCTGGCTGGTGGATTTGAACTGCCAACTTTCCAGTTAGCAGTCAAATGCCTTAGGCATTGTGTCACCAGCGCTCCTTTGTTAAATAAATAGTTTTACTCTGGTGGTGTAGTGCCTAAGGCATTTGATTGCTAACCAGAAGGGTGGAGGTTCAAACCCACCAGCCACTTCTAAGGAAGGTTGGGCAGTCTATTTCCGTAGTATTACCGCCTTGGAAACCCCAGGAGGGTTGCTATGTATCGGATCCTACTCCACAGTAGTGAGGTTTTTTTTTTCTTCCACTTTTTTAAATGGCATATGATTCATATTTCTATGATAATGGTGAGAAGACGTTAATCTCACAGAAAAATACTCTCATTCAAGTTTTACCAGCATGATGAGTATAAATACAGGTATCCCCTGCTTTCTGAAAGTTCATTTTATGCTACTTCACTTCTATGAAAGATCTACATTAGTAGCTGTTTTCACTAACTGAAAGAAATTCAAAGGGGAGTTTCACTTTTACAAAAGAAGGTGTGGGGGGGAACTAGCATTTAGCATATTTGTTTGTTTGTTTTGCTTCCTTGAGCAATTATAGTGACAGCCAGCACCCCAAACAGGGATACTGGTGTTTTCAGTCTCCATCCCTGGGATCTACACCCTGCATGTCAGCATCCTGTAGCCATAGCTTTGCACTGTGCTTGTGAACCTTATATATTAGTGTTATTTTACAGTGTTGTGTTATTTGGTATAATTTTGTAGACTATTTCTTGGGTCTGTGAATGCTCAAAAACTCTTCTTATGTAAACTAATGATAGAAGGAGCTCTGGTAGCACAGTGCCCCAACATTGGACTGCTAACCACAAGGTTGGCGGTTCAAACCCAATAGCCGCTCAGCAGAAGGATGATGGGGCAATCTACTCTCGTAAAATTTTATAGCCTCTGAAACTCACTGGGGGTCACCATAAGTCAGAAGGGACTCCATGGCAGTGAGTTTGGATTTTGTTTTAGACTAATGGTAATTCCTTCTACACTTTATGCCATTTTAGCTAGTGAAAGGTTTTATAAGGACATTCTAGTTTTGAATAGCTAGAGACACTAG
>NW_006924167.1:8064-9901 GCF_000298275.1 Orycteropus afer afer
TAAGAAAGCCATGCAGATGGTTGTAATATGTCACATAGGCTCGCTACGACTCAGACTTGACTCAATAGCATCCGACAACAATACGATTTTGAGATATTGAAGTGATATTGCAAATTTTATCCTCAGATACATATATTTCTTTGGCTTAACATGGATATCTTGTTAAATATGGGAAATATTTTTATAAAATGCCAAGTATGTTACATTTATTTGGAATCTTTTTCTTTAACTTTCTCAGCAAACTTAGATATAGTTTCAAAAATTTATAGTAAAACTTTATAATAAAAATTGAATGAACAAAAGAGCATATCTTAAATAGTGCTTCAATCTTTTTCTTTAGTCATATGAAACATATTTTCATCTTTGACATTGCTTATATTTTAATAGTTTCTATTTAATGAATATCAGAATTTTAAGATTATTTTCTCTATTTTTTATTTAAAAAAGTAAAGATTCTTATTTTCCCACTATAATGGTTTGCATCTATGTCCTTTTTCTGAAAATAAAATCATTAATAATTTTTTAGGTTTTTAGAAGAAGTCTTTACCTAGATATTATTGATTGAATTGTGTTCCCCCCTCCTGAAATATGTATTGTAAAATCTAACCCCTATACCTGTGACTGTAATATCATTTCACAATAGGGTTTTGTTGATTATATTAATTAGGTCATGTCAGTGTATGGTGTGTCTGTTTTGGTTTCCTAGTGCTACTCTGACAAGAATATACCACAAATGGGATGGCTTTAACAAACAGGAATTTATTCTCTTAACAATTTTAGAGGTTAGAAGTCCGAGTTCCAGGTGCCAGTCTCTAGGGGCTGGGTGAAGCCCTTTGACCTGGGGCTTCAGCTCTGCCTCTTGCTACTGGCCCACTGAAGCTAGAGGCATATCTTCACTGAGGCATATCTTCACTGGCTGCTGAGGCTGACAAGCCCAGGGTTGACAAGTGAAAAGGCACAGTCCCAATATTACCACATAGCAGGCCATTGATTCAAGTTCTGAAAAAGTCTCAAGATCGGCAGGGCAACATGGCAGACTGCTGAACGACAACCTGGCTACATACAGGACTCAAGTGTGCCATGCACTGGAAACACTCCCCAAACTGCTGCTTATATATGGGAAGCAGACCACATCCCTAAAGCAGCTACTCAGCTGTTCCTATACATTCCACCATGGAATTGATTGCCAGTCTCATCATGGGGAATAACTACCACCAGCTGCACAGCCACTCAACAGGCCCAGCCAAGTTGACACAGAACATTAACTACCACAGTGTCTCAAGCCAATGAATTTTGAGATGTAAAAAGAGCAAATTAGGCATGGAAGCACAGGAAGCACAAATGGGGAAAGACAAATGCCGTCCCACATAAGGATCACCAAGGAACTAAGGAACAGAACCTGAAAAGGGACAAGGATCTTCCACCAGATTTGAAAGAAAAAGTCTTCACCTAGATTCATACTTCTAACTTCCTAAATGTGATACATTTCTGTTCATTATAGCCCCCATTTGTGATATTTCTGTTGTAGCAGCACTGAGAGACTAAGACACTTGGATATTGATATTCAGTCTTTATTTACTCTCTCTGCAGTCTTGTTGGCAGTTATACATTCATTATAATATATTCGTATTAAAAATAACCTGTGAGCTTTATTTTTTTACAAACTAAAATACCATACAAGCTGAAAACACACACACACCTTATTGCTTAGTATTAAGTTGGGGTTATATGGCTTAAAAGAGAAATATTTTCAAACTTTCACAATTGATTGGGAATCTTTTTTATAGGAAACCAAAAACTGGTTGGAAGTATGTGAGATGAAATCAAAATGGATTCT
>NW_006924167.1:10286-10790 GCF_000298275.1 Orycteropus afer afer
CTGGTTATTGAAGAAAATATTAAATAAATAAAATAAATTAGAAAAACATGAAAAATTAAACAAAACTCACTCATCTCAAATTATGGAGATACATGTTTTACTTACTGAAACTATATAGTGTAAACGATTTTCAAAATAGTTTTCAACTTAACATATTACTATGTTTGGTTTTCATTACATAGTATTTAAAGTTATGACAATTCAAAGATATAAATTCATTATCCCATTCATGCTGTTATTCTCAGTTAATAAATCAGAAATTCTATCCACTATAGCAGGACATTAATGTAATGTGCTCAGTTCTTTAAACTTGAATTTTAGACATCCAAAAGCAAGTTAGGCAAAAGTGTCATTTACCTAAAGAATCTGGCTAATTCTATGGCCTTTAATATAAATCCACCAAGAAGAAAACAAACAAAAAGGCTTTTTGTAACAATAAAACATAATAAAAATTATATGTATATATATATGTGTGTGTATATATGTGTGTGTATATATATATAT
>NW_006924167.1:12155-13436 GCF_000298275.1 Orycteropus afer afer
AATGATAATTTTAACTTTTCAAGCTATGTAGGCTTCATCTCTCCTTAGAGAAGCTATGGTAGGAAGTTACAGTATGTCTCCAGTATTACCTCCTTTCTATCTCTTAGTCTGTCTTCAAGATGTTATTACTTTGGCTTAAAATGAACCTTTTTCCAATCCCTTATTTCCTACTAGATATTCCTTCCTCTCTAATAGAGCTTCCACCCTTTCTAACCCACATGGATCCTCTCCCTGTTTGCCTAGAATATAGGGAGAGACATATTTGTATAATCTTTCTAAGAATGTGGAATTTATTAAATAGTTAGTAATAATTTCATGCCATCATTCATATTGATATTCTTTTAGTAGCTATTTCCTCAGTAGAAATTGAGTTAAAATCCACATATTATATACAAATTTGAAGAGCAAAGTGTGATACAGTTTTAGGATTGCACTGAAAGCACAGATTTCCTTTTCTCTGTAGAAATTTTTGTAGTTGTGGTGAGACATGGCAAGGGTGATTTTATTGAACAACTGAGAAGCTCTGAGATGAGGACCTTCCCACTCCTCCCACACTGTATCTTAGTGCTACATAAATGTATGCTGAAAAAAAAGGCAAAAACAATCCCAATCACATCATGAATGGCCAATTTTTAGCATAACCATTTCCTCTAATGCCAGGTATTCTAAGATGGAGTAAAATGTTATGGCTAGAATTGAATAATGAGTGCAAATATTTTAAATCTTTACTTTTTAAACATTTTGTTCTCCAGGAAAATTTTAAACAAAAAGGAATAAAGTAGATGACAAAATCAAATATTGCATTTTAATGAATTACTGCTTTTGAATATTAAAAGCACTCTACACTAAACTCACTGCCATTGAGTCAAACCCAACTCATAGCGACCCCTCCTTGGGTTTCTGAGGCAATATCACTACAGAGGTAGATTGCCCAACCTTCCTTCCAAGAAACGGCTGGTGGGTTTGAACTTCTAGCCTTCTGGTTAGCAGTCAAATACCTTAGACATTATACTGTCAGAGCTCCTAAAGAACTCTAGAAAGTTTATTTATTCATTTTATTATGAACATATATAACTTAGATATTTTAGACAAGTTTCATTTTTGTATTCATTGGCTCATTCATTTTTCAATTATGGGCATCTACACTATGCAAAAGGGAACCTGGAAGTGCAACAGTTAAGTGCTTGGCTGCTATCTGAAATGTTGGTGGTTCAAAACTACTCAGCAGCTTCATAGAAGAAAGAGTTGGTGATCTGCGTCCATAAAGATTACAGCTAATAA
>NW_006924167.1:14121-15630 GCF_000298275.1 Orycteropus afer afer
TCCTGAAGTACAATGCTATCAGTGATAGAATAATAACCATACACTTGCAAGGAAGACCAGTTAGTACTATCATTATTCAAATTTACACACCAATCACTAAAACCAAAGATTAAGAAACTGAAGATTTTTACCAAGTTCTGCAGGCTGTATTTGACCAATCATGCAAACAAGATGTATTGATTATTGCTGGTGACTGGAATGTGAAAGTGGGAAACAGAGAAGAATCTATCACCCTTGGTGATAGAAATGACATCAGAGATCACATGAGAGAATATTGTGTGACCAATGACTTACTCATTGCAAATACCTTTTTTCAACAACATAAATAGTGGCTATACTGTGGATCTCACCAGATAGAATACACAGGAATCAAATTGGCTACATCTTTGGAAAAAGGCAATAGCGAAGCTCAGTACCATCAGTCAAAACAAGGCTAAGAATTGACTGTGGAATAGACCATCAATTACTAATATGCAAGTTCAAGTTGAAGCTGAAGAACATTAAAACAAGTCCATGAGAACCAAAATATGAACTTGATTATATTCCACATAAATTTAGAGATCATGTGAAGAATAGCATTGATGGATTGAACACAAAGGACTGAAGATCAGATGAGTTATGGGATGACATCAAGAAGATCATACATAAAGAAAGCATAAGGTCATTAAAAAGACAGGAAAGGAAGAAAAGATCAAAATGGATGTCAGAAGAGACCCTGAAACTTGTGCTTGAATGTTGAGTAGCTAAAACGAATGAAAGTAAGGATGAAATAAAAGAACTGAAAAGAAGATTTCAAAGGACAGCTTGAGAAGACAAAATAAACAAATATAATGAAATGTGCAAATACCTGGAGTTAGAAAACCACAAGGGAAGAACATGCTTGGCATTTCTCAAACTGAAAGAACTGAAAAAATAATTCAAGTCTCAAGATACAATATTGAAGGATTCTAAGGGCAAAATAATGAATGATGCAGGCAGCATCAAAAGCAGATGGAAGAAATACACAATCATTGTACCAAAAAGAATTGATCAACATTCAACAATTTCAGGAGACAGCATATGATCAAGGACCCATGGTACTGAAGGAAGAAGTCCAAGTTACACTGAAAGAATCAGTGAAAAACAAAGATTTGGGAATACCCAGCAATATGTTTCAACAAACAGATGTAGTGCTGGAGACACTTACTCATTTATGCAAGAAATTTGGAAGACAGCTACCTGGCCAACCAACTAGAAAAAATATATATTGATACCCATTCCAAAGAAAGATGATTCAACAGAATGTGGAAATTATTTAACAATATCATCAATATCACCAACAATTATAATTTTGATGAAGAAAATTCAAAAATGATTGCAGCAGTATATTGGCAGGGAACTCCCAGAAATTCAAGCTGGGTTCAAAAGTGGACATGGAATTGAGAAATAACATTATGATATCAGTAGGCTCTTGGCTGAGAGCAAAGAATACCAGAAAGATGTTTACCTGCACTATACTGACTATGCAAA
>NW_006924168.1:0-543 GCF_000298275.1 Orycteropus afer afer
ATACAAAATCTCTGTTTGAGATTGTAAACTCAACTGTGATTTCTTTTCCAAAATGATCAAGGAACATGTGAGAGTACCTAAAAGAGCACCTGGCCCATATCTGTCCCAGGATAAATTTTTATTTAATAAACAGAATAAATGAAGTAATAAATAAGTAAAGACTCTGATTTGATGAACATTAGCTCTGCCTTCAGAAAGAAAATCAGTTTCATGATTCAATTGTCATATCACTTGCTAATCTTAATTTCTTTTTTGCCCAAAAATATTTGTATTCTATTTCATTACCTATTTTACCCAGATTTTACTTCAAATTTCCTGTAACCATTTCAAAGTACTGATAAATTCCAAGAAGTATATTGCAGACTCTGAATACTATTTTAAAGCAAGAGTTTCAAAATTAATTTTCGACAAGAGCAGTATAAATTTCAAATTTCAAGGCGACAAATGAGCACATCCTAAGGTCTATTTTCTCAGCAGAAAAACCTAAAAATTCTGAAAAGTTTGTTGAAAAATGATGGTTACATAGTTAAATTTCTGAAGATA
>NW_006924168.1:1158-2128 GCF_000298275.1 Orycteropus afer afer
AGAATGCTGAAAGTACCATGGGTGGCTAAAAGAACTAACAAATCTGTCCTGGAAGGAGTGCAGCCAGAATGCTTGCTCCTTGGAAGCAAAAATGGCCAGAGCTCATGGCACCTATTTGGTCATGTTGTAAGAAGTGACCATTCCTTGGAGAAGGATATCATGCTTAGTAAAGCTAAGGGTCAATGAAAAAGGGGAAGATCCTATACAAGATAGATTGATACTATGGCTACAACAATGGATGCAGGTATAGCAAATATCTTGGAGCTGGTATAGGACCAGGCAGTGTTTCGTTCTGCTGTTCATAAGATCGCTGTGAGTCAGAGATGACTTAATGGCACCTAACGACAACAAGCCATCACATTCCAAACAGCTACTGATTTACTTTTTGAAAGATGATTCTGAATCTCCTTCTCTGTCACCCATATTGAGAAGTGAAGTCTAACCACACTAGTGGTACTGCCTTGAGTAAGTCTTTAATTTTTGCTAACTACAATTAATCCCATAGAAGCCAGAGAAATCACCTCAATGTCTGTTAGTGTATCTTCCACAATTAAAGCAGTATTAACAGCAATGTCAAGAAATGCAGCAGGATGGTAGAGCAGAAGAAAGGGCATTAAAAGCCAGGAACCTAGACAGAGGAGCAGTCAGCCACAGGGATCCAGGTGAGGAGAGGGAACTCAGGCATGCCCAAAGCAGCAGGATGGGAGAGCAGGAGAAAGGGGATTAAAAGGCCCAGGAATCCGGACAGAGGAGGAGTCAGCCACAGGGAACCAGGTAAGGGTGGTATGAGAGGTTTCTAATAGGGAGACAAACTTGTCTGTCAGTTTGTCCTACCATGGTCATGTGTTGATGTGTTTTTGAGGTTGAGCCACTGGTGTTTCAAACTCAGTGGGATGCACATAGTGCACAGGTATCAGCCCAGCTTACAGACTGAGACAGACTAGGAAGAAGGAAGAGGCCATCCACTTCT
>NW_006924168.1:6098-6657 GCF_000298275.1 Orycteropus afer afer
AATCACAAAATAAGGAACTTCTGGGAGTACCAGGAGTGAGAGACAAGAAAGGATCTTCCCTAGAGCCTTGCAAGAGAAGTGGCCCTGCCAACACCCTGAATTTGAACTACTAGCCCGCAAAATGTGAGACAACAAATTTATTTTGTTTAAAGCTGCTTACTTCTTGATGTTTTGTTACAGAGCCCTAGGGCATTAATGCAACATCCCAAGTAGAAAATTAACCTATACTCACAAATCTAAGAGGCTCAACAACTCCCAAAAAACGAAATGTGAAGATGAAGACACCAGTGCATGCCATAATTAAATCTATTAAAACCAAGAAATCTTAAAATTATCCAGAAGAAAAAGACAGGGTATATAGAAAGAACTGAATGTAATAATGATCACAGATTTTTGCTGCAAATAATGTCAGTAAGAAAGGAGTTTAGAAATTCTTCCAAGTACATTCCTTCTACAAAAGTGTTTTGGATGTTTATTTTTTCACTCATAGAGTAAAAATACTCTTAAAAACTATTTCAGGTAACTTTGTGCTTTTGCAACTTTTGAAAATAAAATAATC
>NW_006924168.1:7080-11885 GCF_000298275.1 Orycteropus afer afer
TTCACTATCCCAATGAACAAGGAGCTCCGGTTGCAAAGTGGCTAAACTCTTGGCTGCATCTGAAAGGTTGGCAGTTTGAACCCATTAGCTGATCCACAGGTGAAAGATGTAGCAATCTACTTTCATAAAGATTATAGCCTCGAACATTTTGTGTTGTTATTGTTGTTGTTATGTGCCATTGAATCATCCCCTACTCATATCGAATGTATGTACAACCAAACTAAACTCTGCCTGGTCCTGTGTCAGCTTCACTATCCGTACTATACCTGAGCCCATCACTGCAGCCACTGTGTCTATCCATCTCATTGAGGGCCTTCCACTCTTTCATTGACCCTCCAGAATACCAAGCATAACATCCTTCTCCAGACAATGGTCCCTTCTTACAACATGACCAAAGTAGGCGAGACAAAGTCTGGCCATTCTTGCTTCCAAGGAGCATTTCAGCTGCACTTCTTCCAGGAGAGATTTGTTAGTCATTTTAGAAGTCCACAGTACTTTCAGCATTCTTTGCCAACACCACGACTCAAAAGCATCAACTCTTCTTCGATCCTCCTTATTCATTGTCCAGCTCTCACATATATATGAAGCAATTGAAAATACTATGTCTTGGGTCAGGCGCATCTTAGTCTTTAAGTCTTTAAGGTGCATCTTTCCTGTTCACCACTTGAAAGAGGTCTTCTGGAAGAGATTTGCCCAACGCAATACATCTTTTGATGTCTCGACTGTTGCTTCCATTGGGGTTGATTGGAGAACCAAGCAATATGAAGTCTTTGACTATTTCATTCTTTTCTCCATCTATCATGATGCTGCTTATTGGTCCAGTTGTGAGGATATTTGTTTTCTTTATGTTGAAGTGTAATCCATACTGTAGACTGTAGTCTTTAATTTTCATCAGTAAGTGCTCTAAATCATCGTCAGTTTCAGCAAGCAAAGGTGTGTCATCAGCATATCACAAGTTGTTAATAAACCTTCCTCCAATCCTGATGCCATGTTCTTCATATAGTACAACTCCTGGGATTACTTGCTCAGCATACAATTTGAATAAGTATGGTGAAAGAATACAACCCTGACAGACTCCTGTTCTGATTTTAAACCATGCAGTATCCCCTTGTTGTGTTGGAACGACAGCCTCCTGATCTATGTGCAGGTTCCTCCTGTGTACAATTAAGTGTCCTGGAATTCCTATTCTTCTCAAAGTTATTCATAATTTGTTACAATCCACACAATCGAATGTCTTTGCATAGTTAATAAAACACAAGTAAATATCTTTCTAGTATTTTCCTTTGAGCCAAGTTCCATTTGAGGTCAGCTATGATATTGCTTGCTCCACGTCCCCTTCTGAATCCAGCTTGCATTTCTGGAAGTTCTCTGTCAATATACTGCTGAAACTGTTTTTGAATTATCTTCAGTAAGATTTTACATGTCATATCACTGATATTGTTTTATAATATTCACATTCTAGGGGATCGCCTTTCTTTGGAATAGGTACAAATATGGATCTCTTCCAGTTGATTGGCCAGATAGCTTCCAAAGTTCTTGGCATCACCAAGTGAGTGCCTACAGCAGGGCATGCATTTTTTGAAACATCTCAATGGGTATTCTGTCAATTCCTGGAGCCTTTTTGTTTGCCAATTCCTTCAGTGCAGCTTTAACTTCTTCCTTCAGTATCATTTGTACTTGATCATATGTCACCTTCTGAAATGGGTGATCATCTACCAGTTCTTTATAGTATAGTGACTCTTTGTATCCCATCCATCTTCTTCTGGTGTTTCCCGCATCATTCAACACATGGTCCATGGAAACTTTCAGTATTGCAAATCAAGGCTTACATTATTTCCTCAGTTCTTTCAGCTTAAGAAATGCTGAGCATGTTCTTGCCTTTTGGTTTTCTAACTCTAGCTGTTGGCACATTTCATTATAATAATTGACTTTGTCTTCTTGAACTGCTCTTTGAAATCTTCTCTTCATCTCTGTTATCCTGTTAAGTCTCCCATTTGCTTTAGCTATTCTCCATTCTAGGGAAAGTTTCAGAGTCTCCTCTGACATCCACTTTGGGCTTTTCTTCCTTTCCTGTCTTTTTAATGATCTTTTGTTTTCTTCATGGATGAAGTTCTTGATGTCATCACACAATACTTCTAGTTTTCAGACATTGGTGTTCAGTGAATCAAATCTATTCTTTAGATGGTCTCTAAAGTCAGGAGGGATACATTCAAGATCATATTTTGGCTCTTGTGGAGTTGTTTTAATAGTATTCAGATTAAAATTGAACTTGCATATGAGCAGTTGATAGTCTGTTCCACAATCAGCTCATGACCTTGTTTTGGCTGAAGATATTGAGCTTTTCCATCACCTCTTGCCACAGATGTAGTCAACCTGATTCCTGTGTATAACATCTGGCAAAGTCCACATGTATAACTGCCATTTGTGTTGTTGAAAAAAGGTATTTGCGATGAATAAGTTGTTGGTCTTTCAAAATTCTGTCATGCATCCTCCAGCGTTATTTCTATCATGAAGGCCAAATTTTCTAAGTACCAGTAATTCTTCTTTGTTTCCAACTTCTGCATTCCAATCACCAGTAATAATTAACACATCTTGATTGCATGTTCAGTCAATTCCAAACTGTAGAAGTTGGTAAAAATCTTCAATTTCCTCATCTTTGGCTTTGGTGATTACTGCACAAATGTGAATAATAGTAATATTATTGGTCTTCCTCATAGGTGTATGGATATTATCCTGTCATTGACAGCACTGTTCTTCAGGATAGATCTTGAAACATTCTTTGTGATGGTGAATGCCATACCTTTCCTCTTCAATTTTTCATTTCAGGCATAGTAGATCATATGGTTGTCTGATTCCAAATGGCCAAAACTGGTCCATTTCACCTCACTAATGCTTAGGATATCAATCTCTATGCATTCCATCTCATTTTTGACAACTTCTAATTTTCCTAGATTCATAATTCATACATTCCATGTTCCAATTATTAATGAATATTTGCAGCTGTTTCTTTTTATCTTGAGTTGTGTCACATCAGCAAAAGGAGGTCCTGAAAGCTTTGCTCCATCCATATCATTAAGGTTGGCTCCATACAGAGGAGACAACTTCTTCCTAGTCATATTTTGAGTGTTTTCTGACCTGAGGGGCTCATCTTCTCACACTATGTCAGACAGTGTTTCAAAGCTATTTTTCAATAATATATCAGACAGTGTTTCACCTCTATTCATAAAGTTTTCACTGGCCAATTCTTTGAGAAGTGGATGGCCTCCTCCTTCTTCCAAATCTGTAATAGACTAGAAGCTCCAATGAAAACTGTCCAACATGGCTAATTCTGTTGGCACTTGAAACACTGATGGCACAGCCTCCAACCTCACAGCAACACATAAACCAGCACAGGACAACAAATTGACAGGCAACTTCATCTTCCTTAGCTGTTCCAAATTGCTCCACTCCTGCTTCCCCACCTTCCCTGCCAGTCTTGGCCCTCCAAAAATCCATCTGCCACCACTTCCTGGGCTTCCCTACCATTTCCAGACCTCCAAAAAGCCATCTGCCACCTCTTCCCATTCTTCCTTACCAGTTATGGCCCTTCAAAAAGCCATCATCCTATTGGGAAGTTCTAATTCCTCCTATAGGGTTGCTATGAGTCAATTTCAACTGGACGTCATGCAACAACAGCACTCCCAATGAACCTCCTCTCATAGAAGACACTAATGACATCCTTGTTACTCTACGTTCTGGTCATTTGTCCAGGCTTCACTTTTGTTTGAAGTCTGAGCCTTTAATTCTGTTGTGCATACCTTCCATATTGAAATGTTCTCTCCATTGAATTACATGATATCATACCCTCATAGTTCTCCTCTCTCCTAACTCACCTAATTTCAAATCTCAGAGTAGCAATTTCCTTTTTTCACAATTCATAGAAAAAA
This sequence comes from Orycteropus afer afer, assembly GCF_000298275.1. Taxonomy (NCBI): domain Eukaryota; kingdom Metazoa; phylum Chordata; class Mammalia; order Tubulidentata; family Orycteropodidae; genus Orycteropus; species Orycteropus afer. Next base: position 11,007 of record NW_006924168.1, read on the forward strand.
AATGGATTATTTGGTGTATCATCAGGATAATAAAATTGTTGCAAATTGTGTATAGACAATTGACATTTTTAACAAAAGAGAATTTCACAAGTCATCAGTACAGAGAATCATTGAATGAAGACTTACTATTCTGTGAGGTGACACTTGATAAATCAGAAATAAGTGAATTCTATAAATTATTATTTGGTGAATTGCTCTTTTGGGTACATTGCTTCTCCTTTCTCTGTCTACCCTTAAATATCAGCTTTCCTTAGGATCCCATTCTAGCCTCCTTTCTTCACTCTAGATCAGAGTCCTAAACAGATGCTTATGGGCTGAATCTATACACCACATAGCTTTACTTCATTAGTACTGTGACACACTGCTAATTTTGCCTTCCAGACTCCCTTGCAGCTAAGTAGAACATATGACCACATTAATACTAATGGAAAATGATAAAACTATGCATTGTTTCCTCAAAATAAAAATGTTTACCACAATTTAAAAGGTAGAGAAAGAGCTGAGATAATGTTAAGTAAATAGATGAAGACACTGGGAACATTAGATGGAAGATCTTGGGTCACTGAATAACTTTATGAGAACAAATTGTCTTTTTTGCCTTAAACAACCACCAAATTCTGGATTATACCATATCAAAAGAAAATATTTTTATCTTTTGAATGACTGTGTTTTAGTATCTTTTTGTTATATTACCTTGGCCTACAAGCCAATCAATACAGTGATTGAAGTAGAAAGATTTATATATTTCCAAAAAAGAAATTATATTAAAAAGGAATTACGAGGGAGGCGGGGCAAGATGGCGGACTAGGCAGAAGGATTGCACAGACCCTCTTCAACAAAGAAAAGGGAAACCAATTAACACAGACACAGAAGATAATC
>NW_006924169.1:0-1425 GCF_000298275.1 Orycteropus afer afer
ACAGGACTAATAGTGTGTTTTGACTGCTACCTCATCTACTCAAAGACAAGGAGAACAAGATGGTGCTAACTTCCACTACTGACCATTCTGATCAGAGACACAATAGATAAATCCTAGTACAATGGGAGAAAAAGTGTGGAACAGAACTCAATTAAAAACTTCCAGTCTTAATGGACTGGTGGAAACTAGAGAATTCTCTGAGACTATAGCTCTGATATATTCTTTAAAATTTGAACCAAGTCTATTCCCTGAAGTCACCTTATAACTAAATAATATATCTTTATAACTATATAACAGATTGGCTCCAAAAATAAGAAATATCACTCATGAATACTGTGATTTTTAAAAAATCATCTGTATGAGACCAAATGGTCAACACTGACCCTAAAGCAAAGACAAGGGGGTAGGAAATCTAGACTACTGGATATGGAACGACAAGAATGAAAATGCTGAGAATGTTGACAGATTAAAACACATAGCCATGTCACTCAACAATTTATGCAGAAAATTGTTAAATCAGAAACCGATTTAATAATTTATGCAGAAAATTGTTAAGTCGGAACCCGATTTTCTGTGTAAATTTTCACTGAAAACATAATAGAATATTATTTAAGGGAAAAAGGAAAAAAGAAGCAAGGACAAATGAGTGATCACTTATCTTCTTTTTAACTCTTCCAAGTGATTTTTCCTTTTTGTTGTGATTTGGGTGAAAGTTTATAGACCAAGTTAATTTTCCATTAAACACTTTATGCACATTTTGTTTCATGACATAGACTGTAATTTCCATAGCATAACAGCTCTCTTCCCACGTCCTCCCTGTGGTTACCTTTTCCCTGTGTCCTTCTTTCCTATGTATTCATGCCCTCTAAGCTATCTCACTCAGCCCAAGAACCTTACTTCAGAATATTGTTGTTTTTGTGTGTTCTTTAATTAGAACAGGGGGATGTTAAGTCATTTTGTTGTAGGTACAGTGTGGCCTTTCTTACATCTTCTTCCAAACATGGTCACAGAATGGTCCGCTCTAGACTTTGTTTATATTCTATGAGTTTGGGAGACACAGGATCAACTTCAACTAGATAACAAGAAAATTAATTCCTCAAGTACTTGAGGATATATTACTAATTTTGGAAAGTCATTGTTCTTTGTCCTACAGCAGAGTGAAAGAGTTCCTATTGCTTCACATCCTACTCATCACTTACTATTATTGGTTGTTTTTTGTTTAATTTTAGCCATTCTGGTGCATGTGCAGTGGTCTCTTCTTTTATTTTGTATATGTCTTAAATACTACTGAGTTTGAGATCTAAAAAAACAAACAAACTCACTGCCATTGAGTCGATCCTAACTCATAGTAACCCCTCCTTGGGTTTCTGAGGTGGTATCTCTATGGAAATAGATTGCCCAATCTTCCTTCTGCTGAGCGACTGG
>NW_006924169.1:2560-4025 GCF_000298275.1 Orycteropus afer afer
TAAATGCTGATTTGTGATAGAGTAATTACTTGCACTTTATTCTTCCCATTTAAAACCATATTAAATCTTTGCATTTTCATATGCATTTTAAAATTGGCTTTTAATTTCTGCAAAAATTAGCTTATGATGAGAAATTGCACTAAATGTATAGGTTAAGTTGGAGGGAGTTTGACCTTTGTGCACTACCAAGCGATCAGTAGAAAAGGTACATTCTTCTGCTTTATCACTAGAATTTCCTTTCTCTTGTTTAAAGATTAATTTTTTCTTTTACTGACTCTATTTATGGACACTTCAGCAGTTGATTTCCTGATGCTTTCTTTTCTAATATATGAATTTATAGTTATATTTTCTCTGGAAGTATACAAAAAAAAAAAAAAAAAAAACTCACTGCTGTGGAATCAATTCCAATTCATAGTAACCCCTCTTTAGGTTTCCAAGGTGGTATCTCTAAGGAAGTAGATTGCCTACTCTTCCTTCTAAGGAGAGGCTTGTGGGTTTGAACTGCCAGCCTTCTGGTTAGCAGTCAAATGCCTTAGGTACTATACCACCAAAGCTCCCTCTCTGGAAGTATATAAGTATGTAAATATATATATATAAGGTCCCCATGTGGTGCATACAGTATGTGCTTAACTGGTAGCCCAAAGTTTAGCAGTTCGAACTCACCCAGGCCTGGCAAACAGCTTTTGTAAAGATTGCAATCAAGTCTACTCCATAACCAATGGAATCTTTCCAAATGAACTTATCAACAAATAAATGCTTCAACAAACATCATGTTTAAAGAGTTTTCGTGGCACTGTGGTTAAAGCATTTAACTGCTAACAAAAATTTGGCAATTATAGTCACCCAGCTGCTCCACAATAGAAAAAAGAGGCAGTCTGCTTTCTTTAAAATTTACAACCTTTGAATCCTATGGGACAGTTCTACTCTGTTCTATGGGGTCACTATGAATTGGAATCAGCTCATTGGCAGTGCATTTGGTTTTGGTATCATTGTAGCTGCATCAGGAGCTCTGGTAGCGTAGTGCCTAAGGCACTTGACTGGTAATCAGAAGGCTGGTGGTTCAAACCCCCTAGCCATTCCTCGTGAAGGAAGGTTGGGCAATCTACTTTCATAGAAATACTGCCTCAGAAACCCAAGGAGGGGTTTCTATGAGTCGGGGCTGACTCAATGACACATAACAACAACAACAATTGGCTGCATCATATCAATTTTTGACTTCATTGAGAAATGGATTTTTATTCCCCAAACAGATTTTCTGTTCCTTTTTATTTGAATTTAATTACCCAATGTTATAAAATATTCTTATTATGAATTGAATTATTTGATTTTTACTAGATCTTGCTTTATATTCATTTTGAAGAAATGCTTCAGGTATAGTTGAAAAAATGTTTATCTTACATTTATGAGTGGTGCAGAATTTTATGTTTACTCAGTCAAGTTTGTTAATCATATCTTTTAAATCTTC
>NW_006924169.1:4400-4973 GCF_000298275.1 Orycteropus afer afer
GTGAAGAGAACAGCAATATACCAAAAGTGAGTGACCAGTGTAATAACACTTGGGGAAAGGAAGACACGAAGAGATGCACAAGAGGTATACAAAATAAAGGTAAAGACTTTTACATACACAATATTGCATCATCAATAAGAACACACATTAATCTATAAGTGGATACATAGGAAGACAGGCTAAATGACCAGGTATGCCTAAGCAAAAGACAATATACCCATGACCATATATAAATTTTGTAGATGATATTTCTACATACATATTTGTATGTGCTATAAGAATGTCCATATACATAATAAAGGTAACAGGACAAAGTTACTGTAATTTCTTAGCCACAGCATCTTGAGGGAGTAAGGTACTGGCCCTTTGGGCTTGGAACTTTGGTCACAGGGGACATAAAGCTTGATTGGCATAACTTACTACAAAAAAAAACATTGTTCTACATCCAACTTTGGTGAGTAGTAACTGGGGTCTTAAAAGCTGTGAGCAGCATCTAAAATGCAACAATTGGCCTCTCCTCATCTGGTGCAAAGAAGAATGAAGAAAATCAAATATGCATGGAAACAATTAGCT
>NW_006924169.1:6108-8834 GCF_000298275.1 Orycteropus afer afer
CAAAATTTCTCTAGTAGCTTTAATTTGCTCTATGAAGTGCTAACACTTGATTTAGACTTTGCATATGTAAGGCTTCCCTGTTCACATGCTCTAAAACATCCTTTGCTCTACAAGAAAAAAAAACACTATACCTGTCAGGCATTCTTTACAACCCAGCACAACACTGGCCACATTCCTGAAGGTTAATATTTGTTGTTTCAATCTATAATATCCTGCGAAAGGAAACAGATGATTTTCAGAATAGGAGAAAGGATAGAGAGGCTTTCTTGTTTCTACACAGAACAAGTTACAACAAATAAACAACATTGGTGTAGAAGAGTTAAGGCAGTCTCTAAGTTAAGGCAGTCACACAGAGGGTGGAAAAGCAATTGAAGAGAAATCAGATTTATTACCCCAAAATTTTACCACATATTATAGATAAACTATATGAAAAGAAGATATATATAGTAATTATCAGGTAATTCCCTGGTAGATTTCATGATATGTATTTATGCTTCTTATATAACAATTCATGGAAGGAAGACTGGGCAATCTACTTCTGTAAAGATTTACCACCTAGGAAACCTAGGAGTTACTATGAGTCAGAATTGATTCAATGGCAGTGAGTTTTTTTTTTTTTTTTTGGGGGGGGGGGGGGTTATGTAACAATTTAAATTTTGTTCTTGTTAAATTACTAAATATCCTAGTTCACCTTTAGTGACAGTGTTTCATATTTTTCAAAAATTATTTCAAGTATTCTTAAGATCAACAACTGGAAGATGTGAGTAAATAGACACTGATTTCTAAATCCATTCCTTACTTATCAACACGGGTACTTTCCAAAAACCAGGTCATTATGTGAAAATTGATATTATGTGAAAAGTGAGGATGACCATATCAATTCACAAAATGGACAATGATTACATCATTACATGACTGCCACATTACATTACGTGATAACTATCACCCCCTTGAGAATCATGGTCCAGCCTCGCGGTCATATTACCTTAACTATCATGGCTAGTATTACTGTCCTTTCACAGCTTGGCATTTGTTATTGCCAGTCATAAATTGCTAATGTGAAAAATACTTGGATTGTAAATTTTTTAGTATTTTTATAAACGTGAAATGTTGGATAATAAGATAGTTGATAAGTGAGGAGTAGGTACACTCTGTGCTGTCTAATCATTCCAGGGAGCTCTAGTGGTATAGAGCTTAAGGCATTTGACTGCTAACCAGAAGGCTAGTGGTTCAAACTCAAGAGCCATTCCTCAGAAGAAAGATTGGGCAATCATTTGAGGATGAGATAGTGTCTATACATTATGCATGTTTGTGTGTGTGTGTGTGTGTGTATAACTATCTGCTATATATGCTGTTCTTCATTTTATTTTTACTTTCAGAAACAAATCTAAAATTATGAATGTAATAAGTAGCAGACTCAGAATTTGAACAAAGATATAGCTCTACTACATGATTATTATGCACCACCTTGCTCCCTTCTTTGTGGGTATCTATTATACAACTCCTTAATTTGCCCAATGAGGAATCTCAAGACCCCATGGCATATCAGATAAAATCTTCTTTCTTTATATCCAATTCACATATTCTTTCCAAGTTTTTTTTTTTTTTTCAGTTGTGGTAAATATGTATGTTGCCATGTGTCAGCATTGATTAAAAAGCAACTTAGCAATACATACATAGGTAACAAAGCATTTACCACTTCAACAGTCTTAACATATGCAGTTCAGTGATGTTAAATATACAGCTCAGTGATGTTAAATATACACTTCATGTTGTTCAGCCATAACCACACCTGAATTTTTCCAGCATCCTTAACAGAATCTCAGTGACTCCTAAGCATTGTCTTCATTTCCCACTCTCTCCTGTCTAACTGGTAATCACTAATCAACTTTGATCTCATAGGTCAAAACAACATATCTTTTTATTCAAACCTACTTATGGATAGTTTGATTTATCAAGTGTTCTTAAATGCTTATCATAAAATCATCTATGGTTTAATTAAGGTATAAAAGTATAATGGCCACATCAACATTGAAGCTGTAAAATGAAAGCATAAATTATTTTACAAAAAGAATTCTGGAAAAAAAATTCAAAGGAAACCATCAAAGATATGGACTATTTTATAATATTCTATCATTTTTGTTAAGAGATCAACATTTACCATTTTAAGGACTATAATGAAATATATGTATTTTGCTTAAATATTTCATACAATAAAATGTAGCCCACAGTATAAGCTTTGTTTCTCTTGAAGAAAGATTCCTGTACCAAATAGTATTTTCAATAGAATTACTGACTATAGTTTGTTTCACACCAAATATGTGACTCTTTTCAAGCTAATGGATAAATTTGCTCATCCCTTTCTTTATTATAAGGCAAAGATAAATAAGTCTTTTTCACTCAATCTGCTGAGATAACTCGTGCCCATGCCGAAAGGTGATCTGTTCTAATCAACTTCACAAAGTCTGATGGAATTACACTGAACATATCTCATACCTGACACAACTACAGAATGATACAGTTCAGGACAAACATTGGTGACCTGAATAATACATGACAGACAGATGACCGGGTGAGAAAAGTAATTTTTCACCTACACCACTTGAGTTTCTTTATTAAAGGCTGAGACATGTTTGATGGAAAGAAGCCTGCTTTGCCAGCTAAAAGCTGGTGTGTTTTATTAATAGCTCAGTCAGTATTCCCCTGTCGTTTTGCTATTGGAAACA
>NW_006924169.1:10379-12156 GCF_000298275.1 Orycteropus afer afer
AATCTACTTCTGTAGAGATACCACCTCAGAAACACAAGTATAGGGGCAGAGCAGGTTATTGCAAGGTAGAAAATTAAGTGTTGGATTATTAAAATTTTAAGTTTGAAAATAAAACATTTAACTATTGATGTTTAATAAATAGTTGGAAATACTAGCTTGGAAACGTCTGGCTTGAAGATATAAATTTGGAAATAGTCATTGTATAAATGGTATCTAAACTTTTGAGCTAGAAAAGAGATTAACTAGTCAGTGAGTATCTGAACACTGAACTCTGTAACATTTACTCCATCCTGAGAGATCAGTAAGAGCATGTAAAAAAGATTAAGAAGGAACAGCTAGAAAGGTAAGAGGAAAACAAGGATAGTGCTCTATTCTATAAGCCAAATGAAGGAGAATCATATTCATCATGTAAAACAAACTAAGAATTAATCTATTTTTTAAAAATATCAGAACATTTGAAATTTTAAAATAATAAGTACAGTTGGCCCATATCTGTGGGTTCCACATCTAAGATTCAACCAACCACAAATAGAAATATTCAAGGGGAGGAGGAACAATTAACAAATCAAAGCAATCTTTCAAAGGCTTAAAAAAAAAAAAAAAAGAAAAGAAAAGAAAGAAAGAAACAAAACTAAATTCTACTATTGATTCCATTCTGATTTATAGCCACCTCCACTGGGTTTCCAAGGCTGTAAATCTTTATGGAAGTAGACTGCCTCATCTTTCTTCCACAGAGAAGCTGGTGGATTGGAAACACTGACTTTTTGGTTAGAAGCCAAATGCCTTAACCGCTATTCTACCAGAACTCCTTTCAAAAGCTAAGAGGGAGTATAAAGTGTTATTTGCATAGCATTTAGATTGTATTGGGTATTATAAGTAATAGCTGATGATTTAAATAATGGGAGGATATGCATAGGTTATATGCCAATACCATGCCATTTTATGTCAGAGTCTTGAACATCCATGCATTTGGGTATCTGTGAGGGCCCTGGAACAAATACCCCATGGATATTGAGAAAGGACTGTATATATTATTAAATTACTTGGTTTAGAAAATCAAAAGATAAAATTATCTCAAATATTATCACCCAGATGCAGCCAGCACTGCTAACATTTTGCTGTGTTTTCTTATTAAATTATTAATGTATTTAATTTTTTTAAAAAAAGTATTTAAAAATAGTTATTATGGAAAATTCCCAAAATATACAAAAGTAAAACCAAAACCAAACTCACTGCCATCGAGTTGATTCCAACTCATAGCAACCCCCTTTTTGGTTTTTGAGTTAGTAAATCTTTACGGAAGTAGATTGTCCCATCTTCCTTCCCCAGAGTGGCTGGTGGGTTTGAACCGACAACCTTCTGGTTAGCAGTCAAATGCCATAGGCACTGTATAAAAGTAAAGATAATAGGATTTTAAGTCTTTATTAGCCTACTATTCACTTTGTGCAATTATCAACTCACAGCCAAGACTACAGCATCCATAGCCTTACTTCCTCTCCCATTTCCCTGTCCCATGTTCTGATTAGTTTAAGCATATCTTAAGCACTTCACTGTATTGTGTTTCAAGATGCATATCTAAAATATAAGAATGTTTTGGAAAACAATACCTTTATCACACCTGAAAAAAAGAATTCTTTCTTAAAAAATTATTTATTATGATTTGGGTGAAAGTTTACAGAGCAAATTGGTTTTCCATTTGTTAAATTCATACACAAGAAATTCTTTACAATAAGTCATTGACCTAGTTACCCCAATATTCTCATAATTTTTTCTATTT
>NW_006924169.1:13781-15441 GCF_000298275.1 Orycteropus afer afer
TTACAATTCAGGTTCAGGAATGTGTTCAAGATATTATGCTTTGATCAGGACAGTATCCCCTCTGCTATGCCCTCAGGAACAACCCTCTGGCCATTGGCTTCTTGGCCTGGCCCTTGTCCTGCTCTGGCAAGTATTACAAGGCTATTTTGGCTCTGGTGATAGGTACACCTTTGTGCACTCAACTCCACCAGCAAGCCTCCTACCCAAGGGCACACAGCTTTTTTACCCAGTGGGCTGGGACCGACCACTCCATCTCCTGCCTCTTGGCTCCACTCTCATGGTTTCTCAGCTGGACATTTCCATCTCAGCTGGGCATCCTTCTGTCAGCCGAGCATTTCTCAGCCAAAAGATCCAGCACAGGGATCTCACATCCAAGGATACACTGCACTTCACCTCCAGCTCTACTCTCTTGATGGCAGTGAGATCCCCCTTTCAGCTTGTTAAAAAAAAAAAAAAAAAGCCAAACTCACTACCATCCAGTCAATTATGACTCACAGTGACCCCTCCTTGAGTTTCCAAGGTGGTATCTCTATGGAAATAGATTGCTCCATCTTCCTTCCAAGGAGTGGCTGCTGGGGTTGAACAGCCAGACTTCTGGATAGCGGTCAAATGCCATAGGCACTGTGCCACAAGAGCTCCCTCTAGGGAAGCTTATTTTAAGCCTGGCAGAGTGACAAAACTAACCAATCCCAACATCAGAGTTCTACACACCCCATTTGCATGGTCCCACCCTGTAATCCAGTGGGAGTTACAAAACTATGGCTAGAAACGCCATAACATGTAATTCACTGCACTGTGAGTACATTCCCTCACTGGAACTTTAAAGTCAAATCACTGTGTCTTAATGCTACCCAACATAGTTCTCTTTTTTCTATCAGCTAAATGAGTCTGACTCAACTGCACATAACAACAACAGCACAAATACACTATGAGGTTCATTTCATTTTGCTTTTGATTTTTATGGGCATTTTTATTTGCCCTGCATTGATGCAAAACATTACAGGAGACTCTTCTGTGGATCAGGATTTTGTTGTGCTGCCTATGACTTTCCATGAGTGAACAATCCACCATTTGGCCTGGAGATCTTGGATTCATTATTCATTGGAGTCAACAGCCAGTATACTGCCTGCCAACCTTGAGATTATCAGGCCCTACAGCTGCATGAGTCAAGAAAAGCCCCCAGCTTAACATTTGTTCCAAAAACTTGGGACTTGCTGACTTCTATAAGTGTATTTGTTTCCATTTTCAGAATTTCTGTAACATGGCGGAATAGGCAGAAAGACCGCACAGATTCTCTTAAACAAAGAAAAGGAAAACCAATTAACACATATACAGAAGATAATCTTGGACCCCTGAGCCTTGAAGGGAAGAATATAGAAGTGGACTAAACTCCAACTAGCAGAAGAATTTGTATGAAAACACCAAAAAAGGAGACACATGGAGCTGCAGTCTGGCAGTGATCCTGATGGCACAGACAGCTTAGATATAGCCAATTGGTGGTAGGACCTAAGAATTAACCTAAAAATCGGCCCTGCTAACAGGGACTGCATAGAGGACTGCTCTGGTGGCTAGAGAATCAAAGGAGAAGCAGTGAAGAGGAAGGTGGACTGAGCTGTGGATTTTGCCCATCCAGAGGGCGCAGCCATTTTGAATGTTTACG
>NW_006924170.1:0-643 GCF_000298275.1 Orycteropus afer afer
TTCTTCTGGGGTTTTGTCTGTGTTTTCCTTGGTCTGCCTCTCAAGCCTTTGAAGATCCCTAACTAAATATAATTTTTTTGAATTCTTTATCAGAGAGTTCCAGTGCTGCTTCTTCCTGAGGGATGTGTTCTGGGTCTGTATCCTGCTCCTTTGTTTCTACCACTTTATCTTGCTTCTTTGTGTGGACTATGATGGTCTGTTGTCTCTGAGACATTGTGGTGTTTTTGTATTTATATCTCTATTAACTGTTTGTGAAGAGCAGCCAAGGGTGAGTCAGGCTTTTCTTGGTGGTTGTTTATCATTTCCCATTGGTGGAGAAGGAAGTGGTGGCTCCAACTGAGTAAATGAAGCTGCAGGTGGTCTTGCTGTAGTTGTGTCATATGGGGACTGTTGCTGTCTTCCACTCAGTTAGACAAAAATAACAATTGAATGACCAACAAAAAAGTAAAAGCACATGGACAAAAAATACACTGTGTAATCAATCACAAGGGAACAGTAACCAAAAAAGGAAAAAAAAAAAGGGGGGGGCAATATCTGGGGAGAGGGTAATAAGAGATAAAAGGTAGAGAAGGAGAATAATGAAGAAAAAAATGGGAAAAATACAAAAAGAAAAACAAGGAACAGGGTTAACCATGGGAAAGGA
>NW_006924170.1:788-1828 GCF_000298275.1 Orycteropus afer afer
GGCCCAGAAAGTTGGTGGGAGTGAGGGGTGGCTACACCTCCATTCACCAAGAGGGTGTGGGTTATAAGAGTAACAATGGGAATGTCACACCTTTCCAAGCTTACGGGTGCAGAATGTCCTTGGGGTTCCCAGCAAGTGGAGCCTGTTCTTAAGTCCCTGGAATTTGGGAGAACTCTGTCACGTTAAGTATCCAAAATGGTCAAGCCACTTGTAAATATTCAAAATGGCTGTGCCCTCTGGACAGACAAAAGTCCACAGTTCAGCCTGCTTTCCTCTTCGCTGCTTCCTCTTTTATTCCCCAGCCACCAGAGAAGTCCTCCACGCAGTCCTTGGCTGGCAGGGCCAATTTTTAGGTTAATTCTTAGGTCCTACCACCACTCAGCAATATCTAAACTGTCTGTGGTGTCAGAATCGCTGCCAGACCGCAGCTCCATATGTCTCCTTTTTTTGGTGTTTTCATGCAAATTCTTCTGCTAGTTGGAGTTTAGTCCAGTTCTGTATCCTTCCCTTCAAGACTCAGGGGTCCAGGATTATCTTCTGTATCTGTGTTAATTGGTTCCCCTTTTCTTTGTTGAAGAGGGTCTGTGCATTCTTTCTGCCTATTCCACCATCTTACCAGAAATCTGTTTATGTTCTTGAAAGAAGATATTTGCTAAGTGACTAAGTTGTTGGTCTTGCGAAATTCTATCAAGTGTTCTCAGGCATCATTTCAGTTAGCAAGGTTGTATTTTCCAACTTCAGATCTTTCTTCTTTGTTTCTAACTTTCACATTCCAGTCACTTGTAATTATCAATGCATGTTGATTGCACGTCTGATCGATTTCACATGCTAGAAGTTGGTAAAAAAAAAAAAAAAAAAAAAAAAACCCTCAATTTCTTCATCTTTGGCTTTAGTGGCCAATAGTTGTATTAACTTGTCTTTCTTGTTATTCATGGGAATATTATGCTATCACTGACCACATTGTACTTCAGGGTATGAATACAGGTTTATTTAAAAGATACTAGTAGCATAGTGGCTAAGGCACTTGACTGCTAACCAGA
>NW_006924170.1:1928-4530 GCF_000298275.1 Orycteropus afer afer
TCCTACTTCCGTAGTGATACTGCCTCGGAAACCCAAGGAGGGGTCGCTATGAGTCAGGGCTGACTCGACGGCACATAACAACAACAACAACAACAAGTAGCTTATACTTCCACCTACAAAGTAATAGATAAATGGATAGAGATAGATAGACAGATAGATAGATGGCAGTGTTGAGTTGGCTCTGACTTATGGAGACCTTATATAAAATAGAGCAAAACATTGCCCAGTCTTGTGCATTCCTCACAATCACCAGCATGTTTGAGTCCATCATTACACTTACTTTGCCAATCTATCTCCCTGAAGCTCTTCCTTACCCTAGTTGGCCCTTTGCAAGGCTAGGTGGAGAGGAGGTGTTTTTTTGTTGTTGTTTTTGAGGGGTGGGTTTTTTTTTTTTAGGTGAGATTGATTTCTACCCCCCTAAATCTAAATCTGGCCACCCTGAACTTAGGGAACATACTCAAATAAGCTATCTCCTAAATAGGATAGATCAGGATAACTGTAGGGCTTTTGTTTGGCTGAGTGGCAGGGGCAAATTTGGAGTAAGGCCCAAATTGCTCAGAATGAGAGAGAAGATACTGAATGCTACTGACTTGGGTTCTCCTTCAGCCTTGTTTTTATCAGTGGTTTTCAATCTTTAATGTGCATCAGAATCATCTAGCAGGCCCACCCTCAGAGTTCCTTCTTCCTTAGGCAAGTGGTGAGGCCCCAGAATTTATGTTTCTAGTAACCCCCAACTGATGCTACTGGTCTGGGGGCCATTCTTTGAGATGTCCTGATTATTCTTCAGCTTTCCTTCTAAAAAATATATTGAAGATCTTTAGACAATATTGGTTTGAATGGTCACTAGGGAGGCATTGTTGAGGCCCTACCCCATAACCTTGAGTGCACCTCTGAATTCTCCTGTGGCTGTGGTGGATAATTTCTATACATGTCCACAGCTTCCCACCTGAGCCTTGAATTTCTGTTTCTCTGCCAAGCACCAGGGCATCTTGCTTAGCCTGCCTGTAGGGCAGCCCAGAAGTGCTGTGTCTTTGTCACTCCCAGAAGAAACCTTCAACTTCAAAGGATGGTTGTTGTTAGTTATCTTCAAGTTGACTTCAATGCATGGCAGCCTTTTGTATAACAGAATGAAAAGTTGCCTGATTCTGCATCTTCATGATCATGGGTGTGTTTGAGCCCATTGTTGAAGCCACTGTGTTAACCTATCTCTTCAGGTTTCCCTCATTTCTACTGACCGTCTACTTTACCAACCATGATGTCTTTCTCTAGCTACTGGTATTTCCTGATGATATGTCCGAAGTTAGCAAAGCAAAGTTTTGTCATCTTCACTTCTAAGGAGTATTCTGGTTATATTTCTTCTAAGAGTGATTTATTCATTCTTTAGGCAGCCCACAGTATGTTCAATATTCTTCACCGACACCACGGTTTGAATGTGTCAATTTCTTTGTCTTCTTTCTCATTATCCACCTTTTGCTTGCATATGAGGTGACTGAAAAACTATAGCTTGGGTCAGGCACAACTTAGTCATCAAAGTGACATCTTCTCATTTTAAAGTTTTGAAGGGGCCTTTTGCAGCAGGTTTACCAAATGCACTATGCCATTTTATTTCTTGACTGCTGAGTCCATGGACATATATGGCATAATCTCCCTTTTCTCTATCTATCTATCTACCTATCTAACTTTCATATAAATGTACAGACACACACACTGAGATATACACACATAGAGAAAGCCATATAAAGCGATATACCAAATCAACTTCTATAAATATAGAGATATATAAAATAGGATTATTGTGGCTGAACTTTATCTTTTCCCAAATTTTTTACATAGAGGATATATTAAATCCTTTTAAAGAGAAGATGTTTAGCCACATACTAGAAAGCTTCCATTGCTAATGACTTTGAATGATAAAGACTGTGACTGCATCCATCTATTCTTATTTTAAATTTTAACTGGTAATTTACCAAAATCAACAAGGAAAACAGGCTAACAGAAGGACAAGAGAGAGTCATCGCACTTTTCAGAAAGCACTCAGCGATCGGAAAGCACAAGGCGCTCTGCCAGCTGTCTGCTCCAGCAAGTAGCACCACAATGGCTGTTCTGTTCCCAGCATGAAGAGAAGGTACATCAGTGTTGGAAGGAATTTTGAAGCCTCCATGGTCCTGGAGTTCTTGCTCCAGAAATGTGATCAAAAGTGAACATTAATAGAGCAAACCATGTGTATGCCCTTTTATGAGAACACTTTATGGGTGGCCTTCTTGGAATCTTCCCCAAAACCTAAATGGTATACATGTTGCTTTATAACATTTTTCACTGACTACCACACGAACCACATTGTGTCTTGAAATAGTCTCCCACACATTATTTGATTCTAATTTTATTCTGAGGATGGCATCTCAAAAGCAAAAGGGTATCTTGCTATCTAACTGATGTCTCTGAAAATAGAGTACACCAGAGATAAAGGAAGAAATCTATAGGTGAATATCTAAACAGAGCCTAAAGGGATTAGCTGAAAACAGCCAAAAGAGAAATGAATGCTTTATAATGTGTTGTTGTTGTTGTTGTTGTTATGTGCCGTCGAGTCGGCCCCGACTCATAG
>NW_006924170.1:4630-15677 GCF_000298275.1 Orycteropus afer afer
CAGAAAGGGGTCTGAAGGAATCCTGTCTGGGAAATCTACATTGCAGTTAAGGCTATCTCAGACTCAGATATAGACTTCAGTGGATCTGACACCTTTAAAAATAAATACTAAATAATAGGTATTATCTAAAACATTTCTCTAATATTTAAAGCATGTTGTTGTTGTTGTTGTTATGTGCCGTCAAGTCAAACCTGACTCATAGCGACCCCTCCTTGGGTTTCCGAGGCAGTATCACTACGGAAATTGGATTTCCCCACCTTCCTTCCGAGGGGGGGGTGGGGGGTTTGAACCCCCCAGCCGTCTGGTTAGCAGGCAAGTGACTTAGCCACTATGCTACCAGAGCTAACTTTTTAGTTGAACTGAGATTGCCAAACCTCTCCTAAAGTTGCTAAAAAAAAGTAGCACTGCTCTCCCATGTTGTTGTAATATGTTGTAAAGTCAATTTCGACTCATAGTGACCCCTCCTTGGGTTTCCAAGGCAGAATCTCTACAGAAGTAGATTGTTCCATCTTCCTTCCAAGGAGTGGCTGGTGGATTTGGACTGCCAGCTTTCTGGTTAGCAGTCAAATGCCTTAGGCATTATGCCACCAGGGCTCCTGCTCTCTCATGGAAATGTTATTTAAGATGGGTGAAGACAGACATTTTATCAGCATTAGCAAGGTGACTTACCAAGTTGGTTAGGTAGGATAAGAATTGTAAGCTATGGAATCATTCTGATTTCATTTGTTGGGAGGAGGGAAGGAGGCAAAAAGTAGAAATTGACCCAACAGTTTTTCTCTAACTTAAAAGCTGTAAATATGAGCTAATTACCCCAGTCATATTTCTTTGTGGGACTAGAGAGAACAGGGGTTATTTTTGCTTCTTTGATGTATAAGATGTAGTGGACACAAAACATTTACAGGCTCTTCTTTCACTCTTATAACAGAGACACCCTCCTCCACCTTCCTCAGGAGAGTTAAAAATTGGTTGCGATTGAGTTGATTCCAAGTCACAGCCACCCCATGTGTGTTGGTATAGAACTGTGCTCCATAGGGTCTAAATAGCTGATTTGTCCTTAGTTGGTCACCAGGCCTTTTTTCCAAAGTGGCTA
This sequence comes from Orycteropus afer afer, assembly GCF_000298275.1. Taxonomy (NCBI): domain Eukaryota; kingdom Metazoa; phylum Chordata; class Mammalia; order Tubulidentata; family Orycteropodidae; genus Orycteropus; species Orycteropus afer. The sequence goes on from NW_006924170.1 coordinate 5,721, forward strand.
TGGGTGGACTCAAACCTCTAGCCTTTTGGTTAGCAGCTGAGTGGGTTAATCCTTTTGCACCCAAGGACTCCCCAAAAGAGTGAGACTTGCCTATATTCTTCCTTGATGTTCTATGGAAAATCCAATGGCAACATACCACCAGCTCCAAGCAACATAGCCCAAAATTTATTTTCTAACATTTATAATTACTTCCTAAGTCAAGAAAATGTACAAAGTGTACTAATAAAGGCTTTAATGGAAAAGAATTAGGGACAAAAATAGACTATAGGATTTTAGGTCTATTTTTGAGCAACGGCTGCCACTAAACTAATTAAAAAATTATTTAAGTAGTGCTTTGAAGAACATGGAAAGAATGACAGCCCCTGTTCGTGTAAGTTCCTTTTTATATCATACCAGTTGGCAAGTAAGCAAGAAGGCAAAGCAGGAGTGATCAAGGTTCTTTGAAGGGAATGATGCTCCCCTCCCCCTGAAGAAAACTAGCCAAGTTGTGCAATTATCAGGGGAATGAAGGGAGGCAGGGAGGATATGGAACAGTGCTGATAGGGGAAGGAGGGATAATATAAAAAATTTTGGAACAGAGATTTTGACTGTCATAGGGAAACAAGAACCACAAAAAGCAGAGGCACTAGTAATATCTAGGAAGAAGATGGTATGATCTAAGTGGTAGGAAAAAAGGGAAGTCTTGCTTTAACAAACTTTGATTATACAGTACATAAACAGGATGAAAGGACTTGACCTGCTTGTTGATATGTGGAAAATGAGTGTGTGGGTTGAATAGAAAGTCCAACAGCCCTTATTTGGATCCAACAGTGAGCCTTGGCACTTGCTAAGTATCCATAACTGTGAAATGAGCAACAGAAAAGTAAAGAGGGCAAGCATCTTTGCTTTGGACCTTGTCTTATTTATCTAGTGCTCTGGTAGCATAGTGCCTAAGGCACTTGACTGCTAACCAGAAGTCTGCCAGTTCAAACCCACCAGCCACTCCTCAGAGGAAGGCTGGGCAATCTACTTCCGTAGGGATACTGCCTTGGAAATTCAAGGAGGGGTCGCTATGGGTCGGGTCCAACTCAATGGCATATAACAACAACAACATTATGAAAATACCACAAGTAGATGGCTTTCACAAACAGAAAATTATTTTCACAGCTTGTTGTTGTTGTTGTTGTTGTTATGTGCCGTCGAGTCATACCTGACTCATAACGACCCCTCCTTGGGTTTCCGAGGCAGTATCACTACGGAAGTAGGATTGCCCAACCTTCCTTCCGAGGAGTGGCTGGTGGGTTTGAACCGCCAGCTTAGAAGGTTGGAATTCAGAGCTCTGGCTCTAGGGGAAGGCTTTTGTTCTCTCTGTCAGCTTTGGAGCAATGTCCTCCTCTCTTCAGCTTCTGCTCCCTGGTTCCTTGGAGATCTCCATATGCCTTGACATCTATCTTACCCCATTTCTGCTTCTCTACTTATTTTTTTAATCTCTTTTATATCTCATAAAAGATTGACTCAAGACACACCTAACACTGATTCTATCTCATTAACATAACAAAGACAACCCATTCCAAAATGGGATTGCAACCACAGGTGTAGTGGTTAGGAATTATAACACATATATTTGGAAGATACAGTTCAATCCATAACATGTCTTGAAGGACACTTACATGTTCTTAGAACTGGGAGGGGAAGAAGAAGGAAGGCTTTAGATTAATGCTAAGATAGGTAAAAACCCAAACCCATTGCCATCTGGTTGATTCCAACTCATAAGAACCCTATAGGTCAGAATAGAACTGCCCCATGGAATTTCTAAGGCTATAAATCCTTATGGAAGCAGATTGCCACATCTTTCTCCTGCAGCTGGGTTGAACCACCAATCTTTAGGTTAGCAGATGAGCACTAAACCACTTTGCCACCAGGGCTCCTTCTAAAATAGGTAACAGGGAATTAAGAGAAGATGCCAGACTACTTTTGGTAAGAGCAGGGGGACTCACATCCAAGTCATTGGGATAGAAAAATTTGAACTTGCCATTAAAGTGATAGACAAAAAAAATATAGCATTATCCTGGGAAAGACCATGCAGGAAAACACAGATGCAAACCTCTTTGTGTGAATTTCCTTCTTTTCATGAAAAAAAGTAGAGGAGAGAGAACTGGCCTCCTTCATTGTTAACAGTAGATCAACACTGACACTCAAACATGAGTTACCTATCTATCACCAGAAAGTGTGGGAATCACATTGTGAATTGGGTTGGTTCACACTTACTTTGTCCAGGCAACTGTTGGGTGACAAAAAGTGAATCTAGATTAGTTTCAAGAGCAGGCATCAGTTAAAGCAAATACCTTCACATTTTGTAAGTGTTTGAATTACTCACCCCTCAAATTGTGCCTCAGAGAGGAAAGTTTGCCAAACCCTTTCTTGTGCTAACGTTTCCAAGCAAAGTAAACCTTAACAAGACAAACAAAAGTTTTGCTTAGGCAAAATAGCATAAACAGAGTTGCAAACAGACACAGAAATTGAACCTGAAGTCTTAAGCTAATTTTTTCTCCCTGTTATTTGATTTGCACACAAAGTCAACCTTGCAGCTAATCCTATCTGAATCATAAAGGCAATTTCCTTTTGATATGGCTGTTTGTTTTTTCAAGATGAAGTGGATTGTTATTGGTTCCTAGCAAGATGTAAATGAAGGTGAGAGTCAAGTCTATACAACACCAGGTTATATGGGACCAAATGATTGACTGATTCATACCTGAAAGGGAGGATTTTGAAGCCAGAGGTCAACAGCACCAGAGTTTTGACATTCTCAACATTAGGAGCTATGCCAGGGAACTGGGCACAGCTACTTTTTAATGTATTTTTAAGATTATTGTCTATTTCACTCTTATACAGATGGATATAGTCATAACATCATTTCACCATATTATCACAGCTAAGATCACAACTAATTTTCATGGAAGGACCATTAGGTAGATGACATTGATTATTTATTTGGCCAACTGTTAAAGAGCTCAGGTTGGATCCAGTTAATTAAACATTTTGAATTGACTACTCAACTTAGATCTATAACAGTTTAATCAAATTCAAAATGCAAACAATTGACCAAACCATTAAAAAAATAAAAAAGAATTTTTTTTAAATTGAATTGAATTAATAGGTGGTTTGACTGAATTACCCAGGAATGATCCTATGGTACAATGCGTCAGAGCTAGAGAGAAGAGCTCACCCACAAAATCAGAGAGGACTCAAATAGGCTAAATTGAGGCTAGCCTTTCTCTCTAGTCATCAAGGGAGTCTTCTAGGAGGGGATTTGAAAGAAGGAAAATGAGCAGAATGAACATGGAAGTGGGTGGTGGTTCTAGATATCTAGAATAATGGAAAAGGAGCAGGCATGGAACACCTGGTAAGAAATGAGGCAGTAGCTCCCTCCATCATGAGCATCTCCCTTTCTCCCTTCTCTGTCTAGCTGGTTCCCACCACATGTTTAGAATTCAGCCAACATATTTATTACCTTTGCAGATCATTCTTCCTGAATGTCCCAGCTTTGTGCACTCATAATAATGCCTTGATCTACTTCTACCAGGTCATCCTCATTCATTTTCTTCTCCATCTATCCTGTTAAATTGTTCATTTTCTCAGTCATCTATTCTATAATGTATACTGCAATCCTATATGCACCCCAGATTCCTGGATGATGCAAACAGTTAACATGCTTGGTTGCTAATCAAAAGATTGGTGGTTCATGTCCGTTTATGGAAGGGCCTGTCAGTCTACTTCTGAAAATTAGCTGTTGAAAACTCTGGTGCCCAATTCTGTCTGACACAATGAAACATGTCATAAGTCAGAATGGACTGGATGGCCACTGGTTTATTTAAACATGTATTTAATAATTCTTGAGTGAATGAATTGAAAAGATGAAATGGATTGATGGTTTCTAATTCAGAAAGAGAAAGCAAGGGGGAAAAAAGTCAAACATTTACTTAATTCTTCTTTTCTATATAAGACAGCTCTTTCAGCCTTCAAGTAAAAAATTATGGGGCCCTATTCTGAGAAATTACTACCTAAATAAATTAATAAGGATACTTTGAGCAAATATAACATCATGTAATATAAATAATTATATTAGTGACATCACATGACATTATATTATCAAAATATATTAAATATTATATTAATTATTCCCTAGTGTTAGAAGACTAAGGGTTAAAGAAGTTAAATAACTTTATTTAATTCACAAATATGCTCAAATTATCCTCATAATTATATAATTTTATGATATATGTTATACATAGAATATATAATTAATTATATTAATTAAAATTTTAATTATAATATGTGGGATATCATATAATAATTACATTCATATAATATTCCCCAATATCAGAAATATTATGGAATGTTCATGAGGAATAAAGTGAGTAATTTAACGTTCATAAAGTAATCACAGTAGTGTTTATAGCATAACAAATGCTCACCAAATGTAGCTGTTGACATTGTCATTGCTAATATGCTAATACTATGATAAGGTCAGGATTCAACATTGGGTTCCAGACAGAAGACTTATTTTTTATTTGAATGGTAGTCTCAAGGTTGAGCATTTCACAATGCTAATTAATGAGTATGGAGTCCCTGAGAGTTGCTAACAGTAAATGTGCTCCACTGCTAACCAAAAAGTTGGAGGTTCAAGTCCACCCAGCAATGCCTCAGAAGAGAGGCCTGGCAACTTACTTCTGAAAAATCAGCCACTGAAGACCCTAAGGAGCACAGCTCTGCTCTGACATACATGAGGGGTCACCTTGATTGAAGGTGACTTGACAGAAACTGTTTTTTATTAATCAGCACAGAAATAGAGGGTCAGAGATAAATAAGCCAGATATGGCAAATAAATGGCACATGTGCCTGTATTCACCATGTCTCCATCCATAGCAGACATAAGTAGTCAATCGTGATATGCTTTCCTACTGTCCTTCTGATTCTTTCCCAACACACCCTTTCAGGTAGCTACCAGCCCAATGATTCAGAGTCAGCATTTGAGATGAAACTTATTTGGTAGAACTAGCTCAAATATAACAGCACTCAGAAAAACAGTTCTCAGAAGTGAATTCATTAATGTGATGACAAAGCTGGTTCTGATAGGAGAATCAAAAATTATGAGCCAAATGTCCTTTATCTCAGGATACTGCTTTGTCATAGGAAAAGAAAATGTTAAGGATAGTTTAGGGAAAAAAGACAATTTAGCAAACCATATGCTGAGCATAGTGTTTTCAGTAACAGCACCCAAATAATCAGAGAGACATCACGTCTTGCCTCCAAGTCCTTCACCTTGCTCCTCTAAAACAAAACACAAGTGCCTGAGGATATTTGAAACATGACAAACATTGGAGCAAGTGCTGATGTAGAGCCCTGTAAAGAATTTCCATGCCTCATCATGTAACAGATGGCTTCCTACAAGAATGACTGTAATATTAAACAGAAAACCAGGCCTATGAAAAATTCTGCCATAAATCTGTAATTGAAAATATTTTTTAAAAGTCCATTCAAAAAGACTATAAATTTCTACAAAGAATTTCTTATTCACTTCAGACCTTAGGTCAAGAGAAGGGATATCATTTTTTTAAAAAGGGGGAATTTAAAGTCAAATGGATGATCTACATAAAACCAAAACTTTTGAAAACCTTATGAAAAGAAGAAAGGTGTGTGTTTAATGTGTGTGGTTTGTGTGTATGAATTGTTGTTGTTGCTAGGTTCAAGTTTGTTCTGACTCCTGGCAACCCTATGCCCAAAACTGCACCATCCTCACAATCATTGTTTTGCTTGATCCCATTGCTGTAGTCAGTGTGTTTCATCCATCTTGTTCAGGGTCTTTCTCTTTTTCCCTGACCCTCTGCTAATATGTCCAAAGTATGTGTAATGAGGTCTGCCATCCTTGTTTCCAACTACATTATTTTGGCTATACTTCTTCACAAGACAAATTGAAGCTGTCAAGGATTCTTCTGGCAGTCCATGATATATTTAATATTCTTCACCAAGACCATAATTCATAGGCATCAATTCTTCTGGGTCTTCATTATTGATTGTCTAGTTCTCAAATGCATATGAGGTGATTGAAAATACTATGGCTTGTGTCAGGTAAACCTTAGTCTTCAGAGTGACATCTTTGCTTTCTAACACTTAAAAGAGACTTTTTCCAGCAGGTTTGCCCAATACAATATGTCCTTTGATTTCTTGACTGCTGCTTCCAGGTGTTGCTTGTGGATCCAAGTAAAATGAAATCCTTGACAGCTTCAATCTCTTCTCCATTTATCATGATGTCACTATCGGTCAAATTGTGAAGATTTTTGTTTTCTTTATGCTGAGATGCAATCAATACTGAAGGGTGTAGTCTTTGATCTTCATTAGTAAGTGCAAGTCCTCTTCACTTTCAGCAAGAAAAGTCGTGTCATCTGCAAATCATAGGTTGTTAATGAGTCTTCCTCCAATCTTGATGCCATGTTTTTCTTCATATGGTTCTGCTTCTCAGATTATTTGATCAGCAAACAGATTGAATAAATATGGTGAAAGGATACAAGGCTAATGCACACCACTAATGCACACCTTTCCTGATTTAAAACCATTCAGTATTCCCTTTTTCTGTTCAAACAACTGCCTCTTGGTCTATGTACAAGTTCTGCATGAATACAATTAAGTGTTCTGGAATTCACATTCTTCACAATATTATCCATAATTTATTATGATCTACACAGTCAGATTGACTACATCTGTGGCAAGAGGCAATGGAGAAGTTCAACATCTTTGGCCAAAACAAGGCCAGGAACTGATTGTGGAACAGACCATCAACTGCTCACATGCAAGTTCAAGTTCAAGTTGAAGACAATTAAAAGAAGTCCACGAGAGCCAAAATATGACCTTGAATATATCCCTCCTGAATTTAGAGATCATCTAAAGAATAGATTTGATGCATTGAACACCAATGACTGAAAATCAGAAGAATTGTGGGATGACATCAAGAACATTATCCATGAAGAAAGCAAAAGGTCATTAAAAGGACAAGAAAGGAAGAAAAGATCAAAATGGATGTCAGAAGAGACCTGAAACTTGCCCTTGAATGGAGAGTAGCTAAAGCAAATGGAAGAGATGACAAGATAAAAGAGCTGAACATATTTCAAAGAGCAGCTTGAGAAGACAAAGCCAATTACTATAATGAAATGTGCAAAGACCTGGAGTTAGAAAACCAAAAGGGAAGAACATGCTCACCATCTCTCAAGCTGAAAAAACTGAGGGAAAAAACTAAGCCTTGATTATGATATTGAAAGAGTCTATGGGCAAAATATTGAATGGTGCAGGAAACATCAAAAGAAGATGGAAGGAATACCCAGAGTCACTGTACCAAAAAGAATTTGTTGATGTTCATCCATTTCAGGAGGTGGCATATGATCAAGGACCAATGGTACTGAAGGAAGAAGTCAAAGGTGCTCTGAAGGAATTGGCAAAGAACAAGGCTTCAGGAATTGATGGAATACCTATTGAGATGTTTCAACAAATGGATGCCCCGCTGGAGGAACTCATTCGACTATGCCAAGAAATGTGGAAGACAACTATCTGGCCAACTGACTGGAAGAAATCCATATTTGTATCCATCCCACAGAAAAGTGGTCCCACAGAATGTGGAAATTATCGAACAATATAATAATATCACATGCAAGTAAAATCTTGCTGAAGACAATTCAAAAACGGTTGCAGCACCATTGTGGAAAGCAGTATGGCAATTCCTTAAAATGTGGGAATTATAAATACCATTTGACTCAGCTATTTCATTACTAGATATATATCCTAAAGAAGTGAGAGCCAGGACAAGAACAGATATATGCACATCCATGTTCATCACAGCACTATTTGCAATAGCCAAAAAATGGGAACAACCTAGGTTCCATCGACTGAAGAATAGATAACCAAACTATGGTACATATACACAATGGAATACTATGCAACCTTAAATAATAATGTGGAACCTGCAAAACACCACATAACGTGGATGAACTTGGAGGACATTACGCTGAGTGAAATAAGTCAGTCACAGAAGAACAAATATTGTATTAGTCCATTATTGTAAAAAGTCAAGAAAAGGTTTATACATGGAAAGAAATTTTCTTTGTTGGTTACCAGGGATGGGCAGGTAGTGTAGGGAACACTGTTAGATAGGTAGAGACTAGTATTGATTTGGATGAAGAGAAGAACAATGTACCAAATGTGAGTGATCAAAATGGTGGCATTGAGGAAGAGAAAGACATGGAGAGGTACATGGGAGGTACAGACAACAAAGATGAACCCTTTTGCATATACAGTACTGCATTGTCAGTGAAAGCAAACAAGGACATATAGGTGGATAGATGGATGGACAGGCTGAACTATTAGATGTGTCTATTCAGGGGGGTGTGAGCCCAAAACCATGTATAGGCTTGGCAAACAATGTTTCTACAAGCATACTGGTATCTTATATAAGAATTCCCAAGTTTATACTAGAGCTGACAAGGGACAGGGTTGTAGTCACTTCTTGGCCACAGCCCGCTACCCAGAGGGACTGAGTAGTTGAACCTGTAGGCTTAGGACCATAGTCTCAGGGGACATCAAGCTCAATTGGCATAATATACTACACAAAACATTGTTCCACATCCTACTTTGGCAAATGGTGGCTGGGATCTTAAAAGCTTACAAGCAGCCATCTAAATATAACGATGGGTCTCTCCTCATCAGAGCAAAGAAAAATGAAGAAAACCAAAGACTCATGGAATCAGTTAGTCCAAGTGACTGGTATCCCATGCAATCCTCAGCCTATATGACTGTGAGACCAGAAGAACTAGATGCTGCCCAGCTACCACTGTCAACCACTCAGAGAGGGGATCTATGTAGGAGATCCTGGATAGAGTGGGAGAACAATGTGAAACAAAACTCAAAATCATTTGGAGAAAAAAAAAGTGTATGTGTGGGGGGACCAGGTTTGCTGGTCTGATAGATCCTGATGGAATCACTGAACCTATGGCCCCTAGCTGCCCTTCAGGTCTGGAATTGCACCCACTCCTGTGGCTTCCAGCCAAATAGCACAGGCATATGAGGTGAACATTTACACTAGGTAGATACACTCCTTAGAGAGAACAGTCATGGGAGAATAGAAGGGCTGTGTATGCACACGAAGACAGCTCAGGGGGCAGGTGTGCATAGAAGAAAGGACACAGGGAAGAGGTAACTATAGGGAGGAAGCGGGAGGGGAGCTGTTGCATTGTGGTAAATTGTAGTCAGTGTCATGAGACAAAGTGTATGTGAACTGCTGCATGGAAAGTGAATTTGCTCTGTAAACTTTCACCCAAATCACAATTTAAAAAAATAAAATAAAAAGGTTACAGCAGTATATTGACAGAGAGCTTCCAGAAATGCAAGCTGGATTCAGAAAAGGACATGGAATGAGAGATATCATTGCTGATGTCAGATGGATCTTAGCTGAAAGCAGAGAATACCAGAAAGGTGTTTACTTGTGTTTTATTGACACTGCAAAAGCACTCAGTTGTGTGGATCATAACAAATTATGGATAACATTGAGAAGAATGGGACTTTTAGAACACTTGATTGTACTCATGAGGAACCTGTACATAGATCAGGACAAGGGGATACTGCATGGTTCAAAATCAAGAAGGGAGTGCATCAAGGTTGTATCCTTTCACCATACTTATTTGCTGAGCAAATAATCCAAGAAGCTGGATTATATGAAGAAGAATGTGGCATCAGGATTGGAGGAAGACTCACTAACAACCTGCGATATGCAGATGACACAACTTGACTTGCTGAAAGTGAGGATGACTTGAAACACTTACTGATGAAGATTGAAGACTACAGTCTGGAGGTGGGGCAAGATGGCGGACTAGGCAGAAGGATTGCACAGACCCTCTTCAACAAAGAAAAGGGAAACCAATTAACACAGACAAAGAA
>NW_006924171.1:0-472 GCF_000298275.1 Orycteropus afer afer
ACCTGGGTCGCTGGGAGTCAGAGGTGACTCAACAGCACCCAAGAACAGCAATTTTAACAACATATATATACATGATGTCATTTGTTGCCATGGAGACACCCCCCAGAATAATGATGACCACAGGGATAATGGAACACCATGCTGTCGGGTCTCTGTCATGCCCATGCTGAACTGTAGATCAGACGTGACATCATATCACCAAGTCTTTCTTCCTAGGGATTCTTGGTCTGGAAACCCCACTGAAACCTACTCAACATCACAGGACCAGACCAGCCTCCAGTGACACATGGGTGGTGGCTTATCTTGAGATGCCTTGGCCGGAAATTGAGAAATTGACCCTGGGTCTCCCGCACGGGCAGTGAGAATCCTCCCACTGAACACCCACTGGAGACTCTGGATGGTGCAAATAGCTGCCGACAAAATGTTGGTCGGTTCTAGGCCACTCAGAGGCACCTGAGAGGAAAGGCCTGTT
>NW_006924171.1:572-1064 GCF_000298275.1 Orycteropus afer afer
ATGATGTCATTTGTTACCATGGAGACACCCCCCAGAATAATGATGACCACAGGGATAATGGAACACCATGCTGTCTGGTCTCTGTCATGCCCATGCTGAATTGTAGATCAGACGTGACATCATGTCACCAAGTCTTTCTTTGTAGGGATTCTTGGTCTGGAAACCCCACTGAAACCTACTCAACATCACAGGACCAGACCAGCCTCCAGTGACATATGGGTGGTGGCTTATCTTGAGGTACATTGGTCGGAAATTGACCCTGGGTCTCCCGCACGGGCAGTGAGAGTCCTCCCACTGAACAACCACTGGAGACTCTGGATGGTGCAAATCGCTGCTGACAAAATGTTGGTCGGTTCTAGGCCACTCAGAGGCACCTGAGAGGAAAGACCTGTTGATCTAATTCTGTGGAATCAGTCATTGAAAACCCTACAGAAAACAGATGAACTCTAACACATATGGGGGATCGCCATGAGCTGAATTTTGAATTTATTC
>NW_006924171.1:2354-3341 GCF_000298275.1 Orycteropus afer afer
ATGGACAGTCGTACTGATTCTTTCCACTTGTTTTGCTGACACGTGCCATCCACTCCAGCCCATTCTCTGGAGGCTGATCCAGTGAACATATTCAGAGAAGTTGGATCCAGAGGCTTTTCTAGAGAGGCTCAGAGATCCCCGAGGCTGACTGATGTCTTCCCAGATACCAGCAGCTGAGCTTCACACAAGAAACCTGCACACAGAGAACACACCCTGAGAACAGTCCATGGGCAGCAGTCATTGCTAGCCTGTTGCAGGAGGGACATGACCTTTGACAGTGAAAAGAAGGGAAACCCGGATCTGCTCAGTCCCTGTGGTGTGAACACAGGGGAAGGACACAGACTTGGGTGACTCCCCAGGAACTTCAGGGACATGGCACCATTTCCTGTTCATGAGCAGGGAAGGACCCACACTTCCATGTCCAACTCCCTGTGGACATAGATGAGCCACCCAGCAGGGTTTGCCCTCCCGGCCTCTGGATTCTGGGGAAGGCAGGTGGGAAGTAAGTCGTGGGACTTGATGCTCAGGCTGAGTCTGCTTGTTGACCTCTCCACTTGTGAAGTTTGTACACTCTCTGCACCTTTATGATATGAACCCTTAACCCCCATTAAATCCAGGAAAGACAATAAAGGAAACTGTGCAGAGGAAACAAACATTGGATCCTTCTCTGTGCACCATGCCGGGATGCACACACTGTCCTCTGCAAGACACGGTGCTCAATTAGAATGAAGAGAACTCAGTCCTGTGCATATTTGGGCTGGACTCCCATGACTTTGAATAGCCTGACCTCAGGATGCCACCTTGGCCTGTAATAGTCCAGGGTCAGATCACTCCAGGGCCCTTCTGAACCACTTCCTATGCATTGTGGGAAGTGGGTGAACATGTTCTTGTGTCTGAGAAAATATTCTGAGTGACTCCTGATGCCAAGTTGAATCTGCCCTTAATGCTACTTCACTTGTCTCACTCCCTGCAGGGACAGGCAGTCCC
>NW_006924171.1:3954-4771 GCF_000298275.1 Orycteropus afer afer
GCTTACCATCTCTCTTTTCCTCACAAGGGATGAAGTCAGGAGGGACACACTCATGGGGCCACCAGTTGTGGCAGGTGGAACTCACAAACATCACTACATATGGACTGTGTCTTGGTCATTTGCCTGCAACCATTTGTTTCTAGTCATGGGTAATTTTTGGCACAAGTTATGTATAAGCAGATTTTGGGGAAAAACTAAATTGTTGATTAAGGTGTGGAATTCCTATTTCACTGTCATAAAATAAGGTGATGATGATGTATCTGTTATTGTCTCCTGGTAAAGATAATTTTGAAGATTTCAAGAATTGAAGGAAAAATGCATTTCCTTTTGCATCCCTTTCCTAGTTATTGATCTAGTTATTTATCTCCCGTGAATGATTAGTAATGCATACAGTTTTATTTATAATGAGTTTTACTGTGAAATGTCAAAACAAAACCCATACCAGGAACGAATCCTTTGTAGTCATTATCAGGCCAAGTGAAACTCTCCAATGAACATGTTGTAGACCATTCATTGATGTGAGGAAATGATCAAGATACAGTCCATAGAGGAATAATATTCAAGGTCACATACAGTCAGAGTAGGTTTATACATTAGTACATCTGGGCACTCATTTATGTAAAATGTGTGTCTGGATGTGTGTGAGTGTGTGTGTGTGTGTGTGTGTGTGTGTGTGTGTTGGACTTGTAACAAGAGAGGATGAAACTGCTGTGGGAAAGATAATTACTGTTCAGGAAAAGGAAATAAGCTAATTACAGAAATCCTTCCCTGTGTCTCATAAAGACTAATACACGGTCATGTCCTCAGAGGAAACAGA
>NW_006924171.1:5447-6586 GCF_000298275.1 Orycteropus afer afer
ATGCCCACTCACATATACTCGCTCCGTAAAATGACCTCTTAAAACAGCAACAAGGAAAACCCAGCTCAGCACAGACTCCATGGTGATCTGTCCGTGTTCAGTCCAGATCACTGAACGGGGACACCTGGAGTACTGGTGTTGGGGCTCCTCTCCCAGAGCTGCAGGGTTGGAGCTGGGCTTCTTTTCACCAGCAGAGGGAGGGGCCTTCTTTGCATGTTCTCCTTTTATAAAACAAAAGGGAGAGTGGCCTGACTTCTGAGAGGGCCACATCCCAGGGCAGATAACGAACTCCTACTGGTACTGGTGGGAGGGCAATGGTGGCATTCTGGAAAAAAAATGGTTCTATTATGTGACTCTGTCATGCCATCCTCTTAGCACCCATCAATTTACTCATGGTTTATGTAACTACACAAAGCACAATGGATGTATCACTGTCACTACCACTGTGCAGAGGGAGAACTGCAAACGGAAGTGTAGACGGGTTGTGTGATGTGCCCAAGGGCACAGTAAGAGTTAGGCCCAGTATCTGGTCCCGTGACCCTCCCCACTGGATCACCTGCACCCTGATATGTCTCAGCGCAGAGTGAGAGCTGCCTGGTGGGCACTGTAGACCCGCTTACCTACAATGAGAAGGGAGCACAATTTCACTGCACGACAGTGTTATCCTAAAAATGGTTAGAGGAGAAACATCATTGCAGGTGACATCCCAGGACCTTTTGACATTTAATGTCCCACTGTCTCGCTGTCTGTCACTCCTTCTCTACTTACATATCATTGCATTCATAGCAGCTTTGCTGAAGCATGTTTGGCAGGAGCAAGCTGCATATATCGAAGTGGACCCTTTGACATGACTTTGTCTATGTGAGCACCATCCCTGCATCAAGGGAGTGAGCCACTCCACCTGCTTCAGAACTTTCCTCCCATTATTACTTCATGGTCCTGTAACAAAATACCACAAATGGGTGGCTTTAACAAACAGGAGTTTATTCTCTTACAGTTTGAAGCCTAGAAGCCTGAGTTAAAAGTTCCAAGATCTAGGATCTAGGGGCTTGGTGAAAGCCCCTCAACCTTAGGTTTCAGCTATGAGATGTTTTCCCAGCCCCCGAAGCTGGAGGCTTTCCTTAACTCAGGCAACTGGT
>NW_006924171.1:6686-14221 GCF_000298275.1 Orycteropus afer afer
TCTGTGCCCCTCTGGGTGCCAGCTGGGTTCTGCTGTGTGCCTCGGCTTCTCCTGCAGACACCAGAGAACATCTGCTCTCACTTCACCTTTGGGCAGACTCCCGTCATGAAATGCCTCCAGGTGCAGAGAAGTGCAGGTCCCAGCTGATGGAGGTACAATGAGGGCAACACAGATGTCAAACAGAAACAGAGAGGTCACTGGAAAAATTCATCCATGAGCTCAAGTGGAAGCCACAGTTTCTCAGAGCAACCATGCCCTTCCTCCACACATGCTTCTAGAAACCCCCAGTGCTCCCGATGCTCTGAGAAACCCACCACCATTTGAAAGCCTACTTTCCATGGACAGTCAGAGCCACTGCTTCCTCAGGTTTCAGCAGAAGAACGTGGATGCTGAGCCAGAGAGTTGCTGAGCGCATGGGGATGGAGTCAGCTGAAGCCATAGTCCAGCTTCTTGGAGTGTTGGCTCAGCATGCAGATTGAGTAAGTATGGTGTAGAGTATAAACTACATGACAGCCATGGATTAGGTGACCCTGCTGAACTAGAGACAATGAAAACAGACTTGGAGGAAACTAGACCCCAGGTAAGTCCTGACTCTGACAGGCATACTCTTGTGAGGAGGGATTCCAGTGAGTGACATCCAGATGTGACTTCATTCAGCTGTTACGTGTCACTCACACAGACCTAGCCACTCTCACGCTCTGACCTGAATCCCAGAGAGGGTCCTAATTCTGGAACAGCGCTGAGAGCTCAGCCCTAAGTCTGACCTGTCAAAGGCAGATTCCTTGGCCTGTCTCTCAAGCCATCCCTGGGCAGGTTCAAACCCCAGCCTTTCAAGTAGTGACCAAGCTCTCAAGTGCTAGAGCTGCCCAAGGACTCTCCCTGTCCTGAGACTGATTGGAAAAGAATCTCCACATTCCCCTGAGCTTCCCCAGAACCACGTGGGATCCCAGCACAGGCCTTTCCCTCCACAAGGGACAGAATGCTTTTCCCATGTGAGAATGGGTCCCCCTGTTACAATACAAGTTTTCTAATTCACAGCTATCAGGGGAGACCCCAGAATCATAAAAATAGAGATTCCCTGGGGAAACTGTGAGATGGAGAAGAATCCCCAGACACAGCAGGAAACCAACATTTAACACATCCCTGCAGGTGCTCCTGGGTATGAATCCTGAGCTCGGTGAGTGTGGAGCGCCCCCTGCTGCCCGGCAGTATCGCTGCAGGGGAGGTTTGTGTCTGGGCTCACACTGACTTCCCCTCACTGTGTCTCTCGCACAGTAATACAGGGCCGTGTCCTCGACTTTCAGACTGCTCATTTGCAGATATAGCGTGTTCTTGGCGTTGTCTCTGGAGATGGTGAATCGGCCCTTCATGGAGTCTGCGTAGTATATGTAACTACCGTCACTACTGATAGCTGCGACACACTGCAGGCCCTTCCCTGGAGCCTGGCGGGCCCAGTTCATGCCATGACTGCTGAAGGTGAATCCAGAGGCTGCAGAGGAGAGTCTCAGCGACCCCCCAGGCTGACTCAGGCCTACCCCAGACTCCACCAGCTGCACCTCACACTGGACACCTGCAAACACAGAGACATGATAAGGTGATTCAGGAAACCATCACACATGTCCACTGTTTCTCTCATTCATGCCCTTTCACATGCACTTGCTCTCCATAAAATAACCTTTGAAAACAGCAACAAGGAAAACCCAGCCCAGCGCAGACTCCATGGAGACTCGTCCGTGTTCCGTGCAGATCACTGAACGGGGACACCTGGGATCCTGGGGTTGGAGCTCCTCTCCCCGAGCTGCAGGGCTGGGGCTGGACCTGCTTTCATCCGCTGAGGGAGGGGCCCTATTTGCATTTTCTCCTCCTATATAACCAGAGCTGGAGTTGCAGGACTCCTGAGAGGGCCATACCCCAGAGCAGACAGGAACGCCCTGCTGATGTTTGCTGACAAAGATAGTGTTTGGGAAAATTAGGGTTTCATGTTATGGATTATGCTGTGCTAAACTCTTACTACCCATAAGGTGATTTCCTTTTCACCTATTATTAACCATAATTTCCTGATGTAAAACAACAAATAGAACAGAGAGGGATAGTGTCAAGTGCACCTGAACACGTACCTGGTAGGTATTATCCCAGTATGTGGACCTTTACCCCTCACAAATGGACCCAACCATGTTCCTGGACCACCTCCATGGCCGAGCTGGCCATTTCTCATGAGGTTTGCAGAGCCCTCTATCTGTAAAAAGAACAGGGCATAAGTCCAATCACCATAAAGTGCTGTCTCTACTCCGGCTTCTGCTATTGATCGTTTGTGTCATCTCTCTTTATATCCTCATCAGGCACATTTATTTGGTTTTCTCAAAGAATCAAGGAACTCAGGGGGTATAGTGCCTAAGGCATTTGACTGCTAACCATAAGGTTGGAGGTTCAAACCTAACAGCAACTCCATGAAAGGAAGATTGGAAATCTACTTCCACAAACATTTACCTCCTCAGAAACCCAAACAAGGTTGCTATGAGTCGGAATCTACTCAAGGGCAGTGAGTTCATCATCTTTTTCTTTTTCGGTTTTTCAAATAAATTACTTTTTCTTTCATTTATTTTATCTTTTCTATTTCATTCATGCCAGTTCTTATATTAATGTTTTCATTGTTGTTGTTATTATTATTATTATTTCCATGTTAAGCTTTGATGTAACATGCTCACCTTTTTCTATTTTCATTGGCAAGGAGCTGAGGTAATTGATGTGAGGCCATTCTTTCTATATGATAGAAGGGTATGAGGCTATGAATTCTCCACTACATACTGCTTTAGTTGAATTCCACATATTTTGGAACATTCTGCTTCATTTTCCATTCAGTCCAATACAAATTGTACACTATGTGTGATTACCATGGATGATACAAATATAATATGTACATGTCAATATATGAATGTGCACATACAAATATATGTCTGACTGCAATGCATAAATAAATGACAATTTCAGTATCTATGGTGTTTTATAATAGTAACCATGGATGGGTGCTTGGAGGAAATGTTATAATTTGGAGAGAAAGGAAGTCCCTTGTTCCACAGCCTCCCCCACCACACTTTTCCCTGAGATTGGGGCCTTGTGCTCTGTAAATCCTGACCACCTCTTTGTAGACCAGTCCCATTGCTGCAGGGAGGTGTGTGTCTGGGCCTCACTGACTTCTCTTTACTGTCTCTTGCACAGTAATACATGACTGTCGAAGAGCTCATTGGCAGGGAGAACTTGTTTGTGGACCAGTGTCTGTAGCTAAGGGGTCGACTCTTCAGACATGGGGCATAGTCTGTCTGCTCTCACAGCACACTGCTGACAGGCCCTTCCTTGGCTGCTGGTTGCTGTTGTTATGTGTTATCAAGTCGTCTCTGACTATGAACAGCGGAACATAACACTGCTTGGTCCTGGCCCAGCTCCACGATCTGAGCTATAATTGAGCCCATCTTTGTAGTCACTGTGTCAATCCTTGGCTGCTGGTTGATCCAATCTCAAAATTAATCGTGATTATGGATTACAGAGATAGCTCATGTTGGGGGGAGTGTCTGTGGAGAGGTCACCATTCCTGAACATGACTCCTGCAGCTGCACCTGGGTCAGTACAACTAAGGACAGGGGAAAGCAGCCATGGTGACAAACAGTACACATGTCATCCATGTTGAACCATTTGGGGAACGTCCTGACCCTCACAAGGAGGAGAAACTGCCAAGGAGAAGAACATACACAGGAGTATTATGGGTTCTAGACGGTGGAATGAGCTCCTGGCGTTCCTCCTCAGGTTTTGAGAATAACCTTGGAAGGTGAAGTGATTCCCCATCTTAGAAATCCAAGGTATGAAACAGGGCAATGTCAGTACACTCTCTAGTCTCATGTCAGAAAGTAGAAGGAGAAAGCCTGACCTCCTTCCCCAGAAATGGGGCATCCAAGGACCCTCTGCTAAAGATCATAGAGACTGCTGGTCATAGAACAGAGATATTTGACAACGTAGCATAAATTCTGATTCCACGGGACACCATGGGGGATACAGAAAAGTTTGATCATTCTCTCATCCCTCAGTACATCCTATGAAGGGCTCACCCTCATTCTGTAGCCTCACTTATCACTCAACACCATCTGGAGGACATTGTTGGAACAGCATCTGTGGCACAGAGGTCTGGGGTCCCATCGAAGCTCAGCATGGGAGATGACATAACTGTGGGAAGGACTCTCACCCTCCTAGGTGCTCCTCCCCCTGCAGAATGGTCCTGACAGCATCCAGCACACTGGACGATGGGGGAGTCAAGTGAGCGATCTCCCTCCCGGAAGCATTTATATGGAGATTGTTTGGTGTGCCCATAATTATTGACGATGGTCTTAGATTCCTGTGAGCACTGTTACAAAATACCAAAAAAGTGTGGCTGGCGTTCAAAGCAGAAATGGATTTCCTCACAGTTCTGAAGGCTGGAAGTCCACATCAGTGCTTCAAGGAACTCTTGTTGCCCTGTCTTCTCTTGGAGAGGACCTTTCCTGGTCCTCTACAGTTTCTGGTTGCCCAAGACATTTCTTACGTATCCTTGGCTTTTAGATGCACCTTCTTATGGTCTAAACCTGGGTGCTTTTTTCTCTGTGTCAGTTTTCTACTTGTATATGACATCACTCAGACATGATTAGGAGCCATCCTACCCAATTATGCCCCAGTTACCTAACTGATAACATCTTCAAAGACGGACCCTATATCCTTCTGAGGTCACAGTAACCAGGAGACAGGTCCTGCAGCATATCATCTGGGAGGACAGATTTAAATTCATAACAAAATTCATATAAAACATGATTTTAAGATCTGATTCCTACTCACAGTGCAGATCTGAGGAGCTTCCGCACCCTGCCCAGCTGCTGTGGGTGTTGGCCTTGAGGGGAGTTCTTGAGGTTCCTCAGCTCCCTCCCCACCTCTGTCACGGTCACTATCCAGCTGTACTCACCGGGGACTAGTTTATTCACTCAGTCATTGTGTTTATTTATTTATTTTTGTACCTGCCAGAATAAGATTGCTCCTAAACAATTCTATGACATTTTCTGGAATGGTGAGGTCATGTGGATCTTCCTACAGTGACCGAGAAATCAGCTTTGTGCTAGTGCCCTGCTTCCCTTCTTTTGAAATAGAGATCCCACCAGGACAGATGGGAAGCCTAGACCTGAAAATTGTGTTGGGAGATGGTCAGCCAGTATTGGAAGACCTGGTAGATAACCTTGAATATTTTGGAGGCACACTTTGAATTCTAAAGTAGGACCCCAGGAAGGGCCACCGTGAGCTAATATCCACCATGCTCACATTTGTCCATGAGCACGAACCAGACCAGCACACTGTGTTCTCTGCTCCTGATGCAAAGAGCTGCCATTCGGCTTTGGCCAATTGCTCAGCTTCTGGGTCTCAGATTCACTGAATTGATGCTGGGGAAGAAGAGAAGATAGTGTCTGAACAGCCTTCTCTCTCTCTCTCTCTCTCTCTTTTTATTATTTCTCAAATGTTCCCCATCACAGAGCTTTGAATTTCCCCAAATATACTTGAAGGAAAAAATGCCTAATTAAAAAGAGAGGGAGAGAGAGCAAGAGAGACAAAGAGGTATGTATTTACAACAATGAGTTAGGTACAGTGCATTAAACGAGAGTGTTTGAATATTGCCTGCTAACCAGACAGCTGGCGGTTCAAACCCACCAGTCACTCCTCGGAAGGAAGGCTGGGCAATCCCACTTCCGTAGTGATACTGCCTCGGAAACCCAAAGAGGGGTCGCTATGAGTCGGGGCTGACTCAACGGCACACAACAACAACAACAACAACAATGTCTCATGAGGGCAAAGAGATGGATGGGGACTGCATGGTAAGTGGAGGAAGGTAGACCAGATGACTGCTGTCCTTGGGGACATGAAGTGTATGCACTTCCCCTACATTCTGAGCACTAGGATCGCGGTACTCACTGCCGTGGAGTCATTTCAGACTCATAGCGACTCTTCCTTGGGTTTCTGAGGAGGTATCTCTACAGAAGTAGATTCCCAAATAGATTGTCCAATCTTCCTTCTGAGGAGTGGCATGGAGGGAAATATGGAGGCCAATGGCTGGTCATGGGCATAGAGATGGGAATAATAAAACAACATCACAAATACCGTCATGAGGACACTTGTTGGAAAAGAGTGAAAATCAAAGGAGGTCGTTTCTCATGATGTTTAGGAAACAGTTGTTCCCATGTACACACGGGTCATGTGCACCCTTGTAAGCAAAGCCCTCTGTTCTCCTCAGAGTGAGGTCTGTGTCTGGGCTCCCACACACTCTCACGTCTCCCAGAGACCATATTTTTGCCTCTCGGGCTATTCATTTGCTGCTGCAGAGTGTGTTGCTGTTGTGTCTGCAGATGGTGGTGGAACTTTCACAGAGTCTGCAAAGTGCGTCTCCCTTCCATTTTAAGTGACTCTGACCCTCCATCCATTTTCTGAAGCAGGTGGACCTAGTTCATTGATTTCTAAGCTCACCTGCACATCATAGAGAATGTTTGCAGACAAAATGGAAATGGCTGACGGAGATGTGTCACACACACAATCACACACACTCACAATCACACCCACACTCACTTTCAGACTCAAACATTTACACACACAGTAACACACTGTTACACGCTGGCACATGCTCCTACTGACTGTCACTTCATCATTATCCCCTCAGGCATAGCCCTTGAATGTCTCTGAGAAGAGGACTGCTGTCACTGCACACGGGTGTCCTGCAGGATCCATGGGCTCCTATGAAATCCTATCATCCCCCTGAGACAATTCTACAAGCCCTGAGCTCCTGGGATGTTCAGTAAAAAGAGGCTTCGTCCTCAGGCCAGCCCTCTGATGAGTGATTGAGGGCTGTTTCTGATTCCACTGATGACCGGAATTCTATGGGCTCTTATTGAACTCACATTTTTCAAAATATTTCCAGGGAATCTGTGTTTTCAATGGCTTTGTGTCTCATTCCCGGACAGCACATAATAGAGTTTTGCACAATATGGATGTGCTTTTTTGTTTCACAACCATTGCTCCCCATATTTACTAATTGATTTAAGATCAGCTTGGATCCGTGCACCTGCCACCAACTCTGCCTCACCCTCTTCCTCTCACACACCCAGCCTGGCAACATCACCTAGGTCTGACATCTGAATGTCTTATTCCTGAGATCACCATGTCTTCCACAATTCTGGACCCAATTAATTTATCACACCATCTCGTTTTCTGCTCCTGACTATTATGCTATTTATAACCCAGTGATGTCAAGTCAATTTTGACCCAGAGTTACCCTAGTAGCACTGCCGTATAGGGATTCCAAGGCTATAGTTGTATGGAAGGAGACTGTCCCACTTTACTTCCAAGGACAGGCTGGTGGGTGGAACTGTGGATCTCTCTGGAGCAGGAGGCACTTACATACTGTGTCACCAGGGCTCCTCCAGATATCTGTAAGTACTAGAAAAGGACATTAAATTATTGTGTTAGGTAAACATTCTTTTTTT